>NC_142165.1:58336950-58646200 GCF_029865625.1 Vigna umbellata | reverse complement strand
CCGCGATCCGACCTCCGCGTCACTGCTTCTTCGATCCTGCCACGGCAACCCAGAGAGGGGTTTCACCTCCGCCGCACCTGCATATGGCCACCGCCTACCTTGAAGTATCTACAGGATACTGGTTTGGTCGTGTGAATGATGACGGTTGAGGGTGAGGGAAGTCGAGACTGGGTTACGGTTGAAGGTGGAGATGTTAGAGATGACGAAGAAAAAGGATGAATATAGGGTGATGAGAAAGTTGAAGATGATGCGGATGATGGGGTTGAGTGTTGGGGAAATTGGGATATGGAGTTGGGGCATTAGGGTAGGGTGGTTGAGATGTTGGGGAAGAAGTGTTTGGATGTTTTGGAATGTAGGGAGGCTCGAAAATGGAAGAAGGGGCAGTGGATGATAGTGTGGAAAAGTAAGGAAGTTGGGAAGTAGGAGATGGAGATTTGGGTGGTGGTGGCACACGAGGTGATTGAGAAAAATGGAGATGGTGCTAAACTTCCTCAAATCAGCCCCCCAATAATTGCACCCCAATAATGAAAAAGGTGGGTGACCACCGTGTCCCCATCACTCCTAAAATTACGGATTCTTACAAAGCATGCCTAACACTTACTTTTTGGAATTCTTTAAGGAAATGTTGTTGGTATATATCATTATGCATGTATGGCTTTTTATCTTTTGAAATGTTACATTTACTCATGAATGTTAACACACTAACTATGTTTTCTTTTTTCAAAAGTCACGATTTTGTTTTAGGATCGCTGAACCTAATGCACAACAATATTGCAAATTAACTCTTGGTAGAAAGTGGGTTGCACATATGCAGAATTTGTGGAATGAGTTTTATGATCCAATGAAAAACAAAGATCAAATCATAAGTAATGTGTCAACTGGTATAGAAAGAACTTAATAGGCTCATTCCGTTACTTATCGTCTAAATCCAGAAACACTGGTACAAATTTAATTATTTTGAATGGTGTGAATTGTTTGTGTAGAAAAAGATAGGCCTTATTTCCTAACCAAGAAGGGGAGGCGAATTGGTTCTGTATTAAAAATTGTTCTTTTCAAAACCTTTGGAAAATCTTTAACCCTTTCTTGAAACACAAGCAAATAAAGATTGTAATGCAATAAAAGAGATAAGGGATAAAAAGACAAACACCAAGATTTTTATACTAGTTCAGCCTCAATGCCTATATTCAGTCCTCTTTCAATCAACCTGAGATTGAAAGTCACTTCACTATATAGATTGAGTTATACAACAAGAATTACAGAGACCCTCTCTCAATGCAATCTCCTCTCTAACTCCAAATCTAATATAGAAGAAACAACACAGAAAGAACAATCCTCTTTCTGCAGAAACCCTTTTAGACAACCCTCAAAGAAACCAGAACCTCACGTTCTCTTCTTGGCCACCGACAACAGAGAAACCACAATCCACAGATTGCAAAATCAACACTGACCTGATTCAGAACACCTAATAGTGTGGATGATGATCAGCAAATGTAAGCACACAACAATTCTTTCAAGAATCCTTTGAATCTTCCAAACTAAATGCTTCTTGATTCTTGGAGAATGAGCATCCCTACAAATTCTTATCTCAACTCACTTTGTGAGATATTAACGATGAAATTTCAAAATTACTTTATGCATAGAGTTATGCGTTAATATATAGTTTTCTCAAGTCTGGCGCATCTTAATCGATTTCAATATTAATAAAATCGGTTAAACAATTAACACTACTATACCAGAATTACATTAAAACATATTTAACAGATTACACATTTAATTTAATCAATTTCACAATTAATATAAGTCAAAACAATTCAAAATATAACTGTTATGGTAGTTAAGACTTATCATGAAAACAGTTTTTAGTGTGCATGAGATTTAACAAATTAAGAAAATCGTGTAATCGGTTAAGTATAACACTAAAACAATTTTGAAAACTTTTCATTTGAAAACACATCATTGCACTCAACAAACAAGTATAAGTAAAGGCACAAATTTAATCGATTATACATACAATGTAATCAGTTAAAACTTGTAGTTTGTCACAGTTAAGCATTTGTTGATATATGATGAATCTAATTGATTACATAAACACTTTAATCGATTAATTCATTCATATATGCTTTGTGCAAAGAGTTTTATCATTCAAAACCATGAATATGCATACCACAAATATAAACTCATGTATAACAACAGTAAGTATGCAAAACAAATAGTTCAAGCACAAACAAACATATAAACGCAGCTTTGCATATTAAAATATTTCTATTGTTGTGCAAGTAACTTATTGATGTTGTTGGTAAAGTGTTAGGCCTAGAGCATTTTGGGAGAGTACGATGCATGGGTTTGGGAACAAGTCCTACTAATTCATTTAGAAATACAAGACTTTGACTTTCATATTTAAGTCTTGCTTCATATACCACAGTCCCATCATCATCTTCTAATCAATGGCAACAAAAGTAAAACAATGTAGAATCTCAGGTTCAAACAACCTTAGGTGCACTTAAAGCATACATGATAATGAAGGAAGGAAAGATTCTTGAAGAATTAACCTCATTCTTTGATCATCAACCTCAAGTAAGTTACTAATATAGTTGAAGCATTATATTTGATATACTTTAATTATACGCAGTCCTTACAACTTTTAATATTTTTGTTTTATCATTTCAGGAAGGTGGTGATGAAAATGAGCCCGAGTCTCCTTTGGGTACAATAGGATCATCTTGTGCTAGCAACATTTAGGGAGTTCATGATGTCTTTTAGAATGAAACTATATTTAGTCTATGAATTTTGAGTAATTATGAATTTAGTTGTAATTATGTTTCAATTTAACTTACTTTTATATACTATGGTGTATTTTAGAATTGAATGTGTTAATGATATATAATTAAACACTTTGGTAAAAGAAGTTTGTCATGCTTTTTTTGTCTTCATTCCAAAATTTCAATCTTGTTACAAATAAATATTGTTGACAAAAATATAAACATCTCAATGGTGAAATTGTCATGTAAGACAAGAAAACTAAAGTAGTATAAACTCAAAAGCTAAATAATACAAATGAGGCGGCATAAAACCTTTAAATTGTAATTGTCAAATTGAATAGGGTATAACACACAAAAATTGAGAAAAGCAGGGTTAGTCTTTGCAGTAAAATAGATGAAAATAAAGGAGGTGTCAAACCTCTACAAAATAATAGTCATTAATGGAAGATGTTAAAACCCTCCACAAAAAGACCTCCACAATATAAATCAGGGACCATTAAAAACCTCCGCAAATTAATATCTACGACTCTAAGTGTGGGAGTTTGAAAAATCCCTGGAAATTAATTTGCGAGGGTAAAAACCTCCACAAAATGGAAAAAAAACCTCCACTAAATAACAATTTTTTTGTAGTGTGTTAGTGTCATTTATCTATCTAGTAATCATGTGCAACATCAACAAACAAAATATATTTGAGATGGATATTCACTTTGTTCGGGATAAGGTAGCACGTGGTCATACACAAGTTTTTCATGTCCCTAACATCTTCTCCAAAGACTTATCTCGAATTCTTTTTTGTAATTTCCATACCATTATGTGCGAGTGGGATAAAATTCAAATTATTCTTTTAAAATTAAATCAATTAGTAATTAATCTTCTATGATTAAGTTAATCAAATCCCTATAATTAGATTATTAAATATTCTGTATAATTATATTCCTAATTTAAATGATACTTATGTATATATAATCTATCTTGAATAAATAATGAGACACACTATTCAAATTATTTTTCTTTCTTACAATGCCATGAGAGCTAGTTGTATGCATGTTAGTTTTAAATGAATGGAAATTGTCTACCTCTGCTTCCTCTAAGACCATCTAATATGACAATAGTTGCATTGTTGCAAGCTTTATTCTTTGTCCTCCTCACCTTTTGCTTTATCCATTCATTTCTAAATTGCACGGTGGAAACCATTGAAGTTACAAGACCTAGCACAATAAGAAATAATTAAGGAGAAACTTAAAAAACCTATAAGCAAAGGGTTACAAGTATCTAAACCCTTCCTACTCTTTCACTGTGAGTTAGCAATGGAATTTGCTTTCCCAAGAGCATGAAAGAACCTTTCAACTTTTCTGTTTGTCGTTGAGGCTTTAAACTTTTTATCACGCTCAACAATAAATTCTAATCAAATATAAACTCAGATTTAAATTAAAAATTTTGAAACGCTTTTCCCTACCACGTCCAGTTTCAATAGAATTTTTCACTGCGAGGCTGTTTATAGATCACAGGATTCAATTCAACAAACTGAATGCATGTGCATAATCCGAACTTCAGAACTCAGATTCCATCTTGAACATGTTACAGTGTTGGAATTACAATTTTATTTTCATACCAGTCAAGCGAGAGAAGAAATTGGAATACGACAACGCCAATAATGGTCGAGTTAAAATTATGACCTCAAACATGTTTCTTTTACCGGAATAAAGGAATCGAAGTTCAAATTGGTAGCGACAAGAGAAGAAAAAAAAACGTAAAATAGAGGAGAAGATGGAAATTTGTAAAAAGCAAGTAACATTAAGTTGGATCGGATACACAAGATGATTCACATTATCTGAAGTACATTGCAATAACATATACTTCAACAAACAGAAATCTAAAACTCTCGAGGGCACAAGTCATTCTGTTGACGCTCACTTTCCGGGGACGAAGTTGGTGGCGTAGGCCCAGGCGTTGTTGTTGACTGGGTCAGCAAGGTGGTCAGCGAGGTTCTCCAATGGTCCCTTTCCGGTGACAATGGCCTGGACGAAGAACCCGAACATGGAGAACATGGCCAACCTACCGTTCTTGAGTTCCTTAACCTTGAGCTCAGCGAAAGCCTCTGGGTCGTCAGCGAGACCCAATGGGTCGAAGCTGCCACCGGGGTAAATGGGGTCAGTGACCTCACCGAGAGGTCCACCGGCAATACGGTAACCCTCAACGGCGCCCATGAGGATGACTTGGGTGGCCCAGATGGCGAGGATGCTCTGAGCGTGGATGAGGCTTGGGTTGCCCAAGTAGTCGAGCCCACCCTCGCTGAAGATCTGGGAACCAGCTTTGAACCACACGGCCTCGCCGAATTTCACGCCGTTGCGGGACAAGAGTTCGGGGAAGACGCAGCCCAAGGCTCCGAGCATGGCCCACCTGGAGTGGATGACTTCCAACTCACGGTTCCTGGCGAAGGTCTCTGGGTCAGCGGAAAGCCCAGCAGTGTCCCAACCGTAGTCACCTGGGAACTCGCCGGTGAGGTAGGACGGGGGCTCGCCGGAGAATGGGCCCAAGTACTTGACACGGTCTGGGCCGTACCATGGGCTTCCGGAGGAAACCTGCTTGGTGACGGTCTTCCTCATGCTGACCCTCCCGACTTCGGGGGCTGATGGGGCAAGCTTGACGGCCTTGCCAGCCAAGGAGGGGGATGAGAGTGCCATGGAGGAAGCAGCAGCCATTGTTCCAAAGAACTTTCCTTTTTCTTTGTGCTCTGTGCTTTGAGGTGTGGGAGTTGTGAATGGGTGGGGATGGTGGGTGAGGATTTATATGGTGGATGAAGTGGTTGAGCTCTTATCTATGGCTATCTAAAGCTACAATCTCATTGGGGGTTGAGATTGTGTTTGTACACTTGGCACTCTTTCAATCCACTAATGGGTTAGATTTTCTTATGTTTTTTCACCAATGTGGGACTTCCACGTATGATTCAGGATTCCACAAGATATTATTGCTCATTTCTTATTCATTTTGCAACTGACCTGGAAAATGGCTTCAACTATGTGGCCATCATTTGAGTTTGTGAGATATTTTTGGGTCCACATCCACTTTCGCTTGTGGCAAGGTGCATGCCAACCACAAATTTTGAATAGCAGACAGAGAAATTGTGAAAAGAACCAAGTGAAGGGTGATGGTAACGCGCGTCTATTCTCACCAAGGGCCAATTACATTACACGTCACATGAATTCAAACTAATTAATACGTGGTTCATTCACTACTTTTAATATAAATAATAATACGATCATTATACGGTAATAACTTTTTTTAATAATTTTTTTTCACATTAGACTATATTTGAAACAGAACAATTATAAACGGTTTTAAAAAATTATCAAACAAATTATTAAAAAAATATTTTCTATATTAATAAATAGTTTGTTTGATCTAAGTTTTCTTTAGACAATAAGAGAAATCTAAAATATAATAAGTTGATGAAATATGAGTGTTAATGGTTTGTTTGGAAAGTTTTATTCTGCGGCCATAAGCACTTTGGAACAACGGCACAAAGATTGTGCTCCACACATAAACACAGTTGTGCATGTTAGCAATGAATAGTTGATACTTTTACCATGTTCCATTTTACAGTTGATTTAGCTGATATTCACAGCTTATCCCAAATCTAAAATGGCAGCTTCTTATTGGATGGAAGAGGCTTTTTGTAATATTTCTTTAGATAGATAAACTCTTGAGGGAAAAAGGCAAAAACTAAGTGATAGAAATCTCTAAGAGTCACAGTTGGCCAAATGGAATATGGTTTATCTGTTAACGGATATTATTGCGACGTGAAGGTCTACCAAATGCATTCAAATAATGTTTCATTACTCTATCTCTTTCATATACTTATCACTTACCATTTCAACGCCTACTTTTATATAACTTTTTTTCCTCTTAAATTTGTATACTCTCTTTATAAATAAACATGGGTTTAATTCGTCTCTTTTTATGTTTCTTTTTTAAACACATTGTATAAATCATAATATTGAGGGGATAGAATTAGAACTGAGTACTTGGTATAACTAATTTTGAAAAATGAAATGAAATTTAAAATTTAAAATTTGACGATGTCGCTGTTCTATATTCTATTCATTTTTTATTTCATTTAATTAAATACATTTAATTTACTTACTTTTTCTCGTATATTTTTATTTTCATTTACCTTGTTTCTCCCCGTTTCTATAACAAAACGCTTACTTTTCTGAAGAAAAAAAATTGAGAAAAATTTACAGCAATACGCAGAAAAATTTATAGATCTTTAAAGAGTCAAATAATATGGTAAACGTCTTAAGAACCAATTTTCTCCGAATATAAGCACTACTGCAAATAAAAATACTTATTTGACTCAATGGACTAGACAAAACTCATCACAAAATAAGTAATAAACACTTTTTCAATATCTAATTAATTATGATTTACAATTTCGGTTGGTTTCACTCGTTTAACGGACCATCTGTTCAAAACACACGCATACACACACATAATTAATATATATTATGTTTTTAAATTCTATTATTATTTTTGTACAAAATTATATATTATATACAAAGTTATATCGGTTAAATTTTCCATATTATCACTGTCTTTATCAAATGATTATTTTAAAGCAAGGACAAATGAATTGTGGTCATTCTTTATCTCTCACACAACAATATTTTGATTTTGATTTGATGATGGGTCAAATTAGAATTACACACGGAGTTTTTATAAAATATCATAAGCAATATTTTAATTAGATGATGGGTTAAATTAGAATTATTAAAGTTTGAAATGTAATTGATAGAAATTATATAATGATTTATGATCTTATTTATAGGAAAGGAAATATTACATACTTAGTGTGCTTGACAAGTGTCCAATATAAGTTAATTTTTGCATCATTTTGACATTTATCTTGTTTTGATTTTGTCAAATATCTACAGAAATCACCCTAATTTGACTTGTTTTGCAGATTTTGATGATTATTGAGAGTTAAAAGAGAAAAACAAAGGAAATGGAGGAAATTCAAGCTATTTTGGGAAAAACTGACTTTGACACGACTGAACAACAATCTTGAGGCTTGAACCACACGAGAAAACAAACTTTAGAGAGAAACCTCAAACACTGAACTTGAGGATAAGTGATAACGTTGTCGTTGACGCAACCAAATTGATACTATTAAACTATAGCAACTTTAGTATTTCTAAGATAATAGCCAATAAAATAGAAAGGGTAAATTCAACCATGAGTCATCTTCCAAGGAACACATAATTGATTTCTAACAAATTAGTTCTTTAAAAACTATACAACAAGGGTTAGTCAAATAAAAGTAATTCAAAGAAACTAAAAGATTAGAGAACAACGTAACAAAAGATAGAAAGAAATTTATAAAAAGATAAAAATAATTATAAAGAAAATAGGTTGATTTCACTGCTTTTTCAAAATAGGATTCATCAATGGTTATCTAAAGATTATTGTTCAATTAACTATTAACTTAGATTTTCAAATTAATCAATGTAAATTCTCAATTAATTTGTTAGCGTTCTCACTATTAACCAAAGTACATTCTTAGTTAAAAGCAAAAACTTTGAAGATTAGTCATAGTAAATTTAACCAAAGTACATTCTCAATTAAATATTACTATGTCTAATCATGTCTATTCTTTTACCTCTTATATCAAGTAAAAAGCTAATTAAACAAAGTACATTCTTGATTAATTCTTCTTAAAGTTTTTACCACTAATCAAAGTACATTCTCAATTGGTAGCAAAAACTCATTCAATCACATGAAAGTTTCCAAATTTAATCAAATTAAATCCTCAATTAAAATTGAAAACCTTTGGACTCATATGATTGATATTTTACGTAGATTTAACATCATGTTTACTTGCTATAATGTAAAATCATTACTTTTACTTGATTAAGAAGAAAAACACAACAACAAGAATCAAAAGAACAAACATATTTATTCATCTAACCTCAGAATCCAAATAAGAAATTACAGTAGAATCAACCCTAGAGGCTTAACACTCCATGGAATGTTAAAATAACATGAAAATAAAAAAAGAGAGGGAAGGACGAAATTTGAACCCCCAAAGTCTTTCTAAGCTCTTCTAATGTGTTTTCTTAAGTCTCTTTATATAGAAATTAGATTGGGCTTTGTTTCAAGTTTTTTTTTGTTGTTGTAATCTTTTTTATCATAATGTAATTTCCTCCAATTATCTTCTAAATAATCCAATATCTTAAATATATATTTGATTGTTGCGAAGATCTAAAAATATTTGAGAAGATATTTGCTAGATTAAAAAAGATTTGGCAAATATTATCTTTTTATATTTGTTGATATAGTTAAATATGGTAATTATTTAACAATTTCAAATAGAATATCTTAAGATATATTTTTTCCAAATTATTTTTAATCGTATACATTTATCAATTATCAAAGCCCTTTCGGTAGAAAAAATAGAGAAAATCGCGAGATCCAGTTTTTTGTTACAAGTTCCCTCCTCCTAGCTTAGCCAAGTTTCTTCACTTTTTCATGCTATGCTTGGATTGATTTCTTGTGGTCTTGATTATTTTCTATTCTTGTACTTATCTTTAAGGTTTCATGAAACTTTAATCAATTTATTTATATACCTCAATGAGCTCAACTTTAACTACAACTGCATTAACACACCTTAAAATATCCAAAGAACATTTATGCAACTAAAAAGTTATTTTTAATATGTTTTTGTATATCATGCTAAATAACCCGAATTATAACATTCTAATTAAAATATTCTATTAAAGTACAAAAACCAATTAAGAATTCAATATTAAAGATCAAATAAGGGCATAAATATATATACACTCATCAATAAGCCATGAAGATTCCTTGTGAAAGAAATTATCCCAAGGGCTACAACACCAAAAGATCAAGGCTTGAGTCACAAAGGAAACACGTATTGGAAAGAAAAACTTTACAGTTGAAGCCACACTTTCACCGTCGAAGCCACGCCTTAGAAAGTTTTTAAAAACAGAGTTGCTCCTCTATTTTAGGGGATTTCTAGGCATAACTTGGAGAGAGACTTTTTATTGTTGAAGAAAAGAGGAAACCCTTTGGAACTCTCTTGTATTGGTACTATTACATGTTTGTGAATTATTTTATGCTTGTTGTTGGATGAACTAATCACTTGTCTTATCTCACTGGCTTGGGATTAAGTGTGAACTAGAAAAAAGTTGTGGTCCAACTAATTCTTCTCCTGCTTTTATATGCTAGGAATATATGTAAGGCTCTAGTTGGTTATAGAGTCATAATCTTAATGCAAGTGATTCATTCTAGCATTAAGGAATCATACTGAAGTCTGGTGATCTTAGACTCTAGGTGCTAGGAATGGTCCTATAGTTAAATTTAAAGAGAACTTGCAAGACATGATTACTTGTGTTTTTATAACTAATAATTGAACCTTCACAAGAAAGGGACACAAAGTGGAGAAATCTAGCTTAACACTCGTTTATTATCCTAAAGTCAATCCTTTTTAATTCCAAACTATTTTGCAATGTGTTATATTTCTAAAATAACTCCATTTTCTTACATAAATTTTGTTTCCACACTCTTTATGCACCTTTTTATTGTTTTATTCAAAGTCAAGCTAGTTTAGAATGCTATGTTTTCTTCCAAATCCTTGTGGATATAACACTTGTTGTACTACAAACTACCCACTATACTTGTTGGAAAAATTGATTGCTTTAGAGCATCAACAATGTTCTATTGTGTGTTCTTCATCTATAATTTTCTACCAACCAATGTAAAACTATAAATCTTTACCAACCAAGGTAGAAGTATAAATCCCTAATAATTGATATAGGAGTCGTACCTAAGGCCCTTTACATTTGGAAGACCACATACTCATTGTTACGATGATAATCCATATACTTTTCAATGGAAAATTGAGGTATGCTTCTTCATTCTTTTTCATCATGAGTTTGGATATTTTTTCATTAAAGACTAATATAAAATTTGAATTCACATGATAGTATTGACCAAAACTAGCTCATGCATGTTTGATGGTGTGTAAGTCATCAAAGAATCTTTCCAACACCTTTTACCACCAATGTGCTAAGACTATTTCTCTAAAATGATTAAATTTACTTTTTAATCTTTCATAATGAGCCAATAATATATTGTATCCACCACTCTTCTTTATGCCCTAAGATTTGAGGATATCAACCCATATTGAGTTATCAATTATTATAACCTAACGGTGACAACTTTTTTGTTGCCTAAACTATCCGACAAACTAATTAATCTCCTTTACTAATGTAGTATAAGGCTTAACTCAAGTTTGTCCAAGGATAGATTTTGTGGATTGAATGAAAAAGGACATGTTTTTGGGAGATATTTGAAGGTAAAAAGGAAAGGTAATAACATAAAGTTATTACGGCAAATGTAATATGATTAAAAAAAAGTGAAAAAATATATCATAGGATATAAATGATAGTAGCATGAACTAAACTAACATGCAAACAAGAATAAACAAAAGGGAAAAATGAACTAGAAATTCTGCATAATTAAAAGTAGACTAGAACTACCAACATAGACCAACAAAACCAACAAAATGTACAAGTAATAAAACATAGCAAATACTATTGGAAAGAGTAAGAATCCTAGACGAAGGTAAGTTAAAAACAATGCAGCCAAATGAAATTAACAACTTGGACAATAATTAAACCAATAAACCACCATATTAACTAAAGACTTGAGGTAAACTAACTTAAGAAATGTAAAGTAGTAATTAAACTGAAGTGAATAAAACCAATTGAGCTTAATATGAATTTAGTAAAAAATGATTTTTGCTTGAGTAAAATAGAATATATTTGGAATTAAAATTGGGAAAATGGGTTGACCAAGGAAACTAGAGACATTGTGTTAACTAGAAAATGATTATGGATAGTGATTAAGCAACACAAGTTGTTGGAAAATAAGCTACACTAGTTGAAACACTAATTAAGCCATCAAAGCAAGTTGGAAACTGACATATACTTAAGCTAGTGAAACAGTAAAAAATAGAACTTAAAACAATGGAATTGAAAACTAACCATAAACCAAAACTACAACCTTCTCAAATTGGGAAACAAAAAATGGCCCCGTAGAGAAGCTCGAGACAAGTCGTTTCTCCTCCCAACATTCAATAAAATTAAAAACAATTGTCTCTCTGCCAAAAAGATAGTGGAAAAAATAATAACCCTAGTGAAGAAAAAATATATAAAAAGTTGATAGAAAAGTTATATGGAAAAGTAAATTATGTTAAATGTGATGTAGCGGATGCGAAAAATAATACTGAAAAGGTAAAAATGTGTTAAATTAGTTGTCTAAAAGAATAAAAATAAAAAACTTAAGAATAAATTTTAAAATAATTACATCAGGATGCAAATAATAAAATGAACAATATTTTTTTTTAATTTTTTATTTATATTTAATTAATTTGTTTCCTTTCTTTTTCTTTTGTTTTTTTATTATTTATTATTTTTATTGTTATTTAAAAAAATCTATTCTATGTTTATTTTTCTAAAACTTCAATTCAAAACCTTTTCTATTTACTTATTTTTTTATTTAATTATTTTTTTAATAAAATTATTTCACAATTGGGTGTTGAAAATTTATATGATATACAAAACTTAAATAAAGATGACTTTGAGTTTCATTTCAAAAACACATAAAATAAATGTAAAATCAAAAGGTAAAAAAACAAGAAGAATGTAAATAAGTTTGTCATTTAATTTAGTGGAATGATTACAGTTAGGGGTGGGCAAATCAAACTAAACTGCACTGCACTACTAAAAACTGTATTGAACTAAAAACTAGTTCAGAAAAACTAAACTCCACTAAAAAATAGTTCAGAAAAACTGAACTGAACTGCTTTTGTTTTATTAAATTGTACTGAACTGAACTATACTTAATTGTACTAAACTACACTATAAACTGAACTGAACTACTAACTATACTAATTTTGAACTGAATTATACTAATTTTAACCAAGAACTGCACTAACTATACAACACTAACAACTACAACACTAACTAGTAAAATTGCATTAATAAAACTGCACTTCATCCTGTAAATTAAACATGAGAAGAGCATCATTTTGTACAGTCGGGAAACTAATATCCTAAATAAATGCAACAAGCTTTCTAAGAAGGGAGCTTTCGAATAAATGCAACAAGTTGTAGATATCTGCTTCTGTATAATAGCTAGTCCTCTATTAGGTTTTATATGATACAAGTGGCTTCCTAGAAAAGAATAGAGATCCACTACCATCTGATTCCATTCAACTATTGTCATCATGTAGCTGTGAACTGCTTCAATTGTTCCCCAAGATGCTTAATCAGCCTTAGAAGCAATCAAATTACTCGCATGGAGATGCTCTGGACTCAAAAAAGCAGAGTGTCTTTTATATATTAATTCATAACCTCAACATAGTTTTCTATACTCTGAACAACAATCAACACATCCTGTCTAAAAAAACCATTGCCACAATAAACTCTATTAAAGGATAGCCATCAAACCTGATGCAAAAGATTCTGATGTGTTAGCATAAGTTATGTATACAAGAGTAGCAATGTCATTAGATTTGATTGCTCCATACATGTACTGCTTCCTTGAAATAACAAAGTTTTAGAGAATCGGATCACTGCTCCTTTAGATTATAAATACAAAGATCAATATGTCTCTTCTACTGTAAAATAAGCAAGCACATAATTTCTATCACTCTAGTAAAGGCCAAACTCAAAACCTAGCGTTTGCAGACTAGATATGTTACTAAAACCAATTCACATTATCTTTTGATAATATTTTTTTACATCAGTTTTTAGGAACATTTCTCATAGAACATTTTTAAAAGAAAAAGCTTTACACTGTTATATACTGTGGTTGTATATATGTGTTTTTCTGAAATAAATAAATAAATAAATTAATTAATTTATATATACATGATGCGCTTCAGAGGAACAAGGGGTGGACTAAAAACAAAAATTTTAATTAAAGAAAAGAAAGGGAATAAAATGGTGATTGTTCCAAGAACACACAAATAAGAATATCAAACCTCTAATCACACTCACAAACCATAACAGAGCTCAAACAAATATTCCATTTCTCATCAATTCTTAGAACTTGTCAAGATGAAGTTGACCGGTCCCAAATTTTCTACACAAAGTAAAATGTAATTATCAATTGAGCAACAGTTTGAAATGACAAGTTAAAAAGGTGTAATATTGTACTCACAAAATCAACTCCGGTGGTGCTTATGTAGCTTTCAATGTATGAATCATCCTGTAGCAAAGCATTGAAAAACAATATTGAGCATTTGTGTACTGTTTCCAAGACAAAATAACATGAAAAACAAAGCATTAAGGTTATAGTCTTACGCACATGTACTTTAGATAACTAACAAATTGTGGCAAAACTTCAATCATCCAAATTAATAGCAACACTTGAAGGTCCCACTTCATCTTGAGAGGTTATCTCTACAAAAATAAAATAAAATATTTCATAATTTTTTAACACTTAAAATATAAAGGCTTAATACCTCTTTTGGTCCCTAGAAAGAGGGGGATTGTTCAAAGTGGTCCGACCTTTTTTAAAAAGTTCAAAGAGGTCCCAACTTGTGAAAAATCGGGTCAAGTTAATCCTTTTTACTTACCGCGTCAAAATTTTAACGGTAGAGCTGCCTCGTTGGCCAAAACTTAATGAGTTGTCTATTTTTTGTGATTGCGTGGCACTGAAGTTAAATGACGTGTTCATCGAGAGGGAGAGGGAGAGGAAGCATGTGAGAGGACGGGGACTGGGAGGCTAACGAGCTCTTCGGCAAAGTGAAGAACCCGTTCGGCAACTGTTGCGGAAAGATGATGGAGCTCGTCCTGAATGGTGATACGGTGTGTGTAACCTCCGACGATGGCAGTGGAATGGATAACAACCCAAATCTTGCAATTTGGGAGGGAAGGGGCTTCTTGAGCGGAAACCATGGCAGCCAACAAGGACAAAGACAAAGACCATAAACGACCTATTTCTCGCTCATCTCGTGCAGGAATCCAGGTTTTTTTTCCCCTTTTCCTTTTTCTCTATGTTATTTAAAGTCTTCTACTTTCTCTATTTTCAATTTTGAAACCTTCGTCACTCTATTTCTTCCCTCTTTGTTTCCTTTTAAGTGAATAATCTATCCATTCTTGTTCACTCATACATACACATACATAATCTGCAACTTATTTTTGATTTTTAAGTTTTTGGGTTAGATTTATTTGAAGCGTTCTTAAAGTTTAATTTTTTGTACATTAAGTTATGTAAAGTTTGTTACCTTTTACTGTAACAAATCTGAAAGTCATACTTATTATGACATTTGATTAGTTGAAAATGTAATTTTTTCATACTAAGTGGGTACCCATGTGTGTTTTTATATATTTTTGTAACTCTTTTATGTGTTTGGAAATATAGTTTCCTGTGGGTCGTATCCATAGACAGCTGAAACAAAGGGTCCAGGCCAATGGACGTGTTGGGGCCACTGCTGCAGTATACTTGGCCTCAATTCTTGAGTATCTGACTGCTGAGGTTCTTGAACTAGCATTTGATTTCGACAGCGGTGGCATCAATGACCGCCATGACTGTGCGAGATTGAAGATGGAGGTTGGGTTTCCTTATTACACCTGTAATGCTCTTGAGGAGATTCTCCATGGCAGAGGTTGGGTTTCTAGAGATGAAGCTGATGTGGCAAACAATTTGTATTTTTAAAATTCAAAATTGACACGTATTATTCCACATATGGGAAAAATAGGACAACTCATTAAGTTTGGGACAACGAGGCAGCTCTACCGTTAAAATTTTGACGCCGTAACTAAAAAGGATTAACTTGACTCGATTTTTCACAAGTTAGGATCACTTTGAACTTTTTAAAAAAGGTAGGACCACTTTGAATAATCTCCCTCTTTCTAGGGACCAAAAGAGGTATTAAGCCAAATATAAATTAAAAAGTATATAAATTTGTCATATAATCTCACCTTGCTCAAATTTATCAAGTTCTTTAGGATCCTCATCAAAAAGTACAGAGAAAGGTGTTCCTTTTTAACCAATCTTGTGTGCAAATAAGCACTTCCACTATTTTAGGCGTTAGGCAACTACGATAAGGACTAACCACTCTTCCTCCTGTACTGAATGCACACTATGATGCTACGGTAGAGATAGGAATGGCTAACACCTCTTTAGCCATGTTCGCAAGGATAGGAAATCTAGTCGAGTTGACTTTCCACCAATGTAAAATATCAAGCTCAACTGACTTCATATAAGGTTCAGGATCCTCTCTCAAGTATTTATCAAACTCTGATATATAATCAAATCTACGTCATGTAGCTCTTAGGTAGAAACTCATGCCATGAGGATGATCATCATCATCTAGTTGAGATTCTTGTTGGCTACTTTGAGAACCCTCCTCAATACCTTGATATTGTTCATAAAGTGTTTTTAAAGATGACAATAATTTTGATTTCAATTCACTAGTCATACTAGATTCAAAGAGGTAGTCAATGAAGTAATTAACAAAATCCAACTTACTCCTAGGGTCAAGCACAACAGCAATCAATAATAAGATATTAATTCCATTAGGATTTCCCCAATATTTTTCATACTTACCCTTCATCCTCATTGCCATCAATTTTATGCTCACATCACTACTCTCAGAATATTGTCGAATCCTTTTACCAATTCCAAACACCTCCTTCATATACATATGACTCGTGACATAAGATGAACCAGAAATGCGTAGGGTAGAGTCATAAAATATCTTTAAAAATGGTAGAATAGACCTCGCATATTCTCAATCTTCTTTTAATGGCACACCATCATTACTTTTGGCCATTTCAACACCAAATTTCTTATATTGCATATCTAGCAAGACAAAGGCATCTTTGTACTTTAAGCTTGCCTCTAACATTAAGTAAGTTGAATTCCACCTAGTTTCAACATCAAGACAAACAATAAGTACAATAATGTTTGCTGTAATTTACAGTAAACATTATTATTTTCGTAATATAATTTTACTGGAATGGATTAGATTTTTAGAAATTCAATCTAAATCTAATTTAATTTCAAATAATCAGATTGAAATTAAACTTTAACTTATATCTTTGAAAAAAAATATTTAAAATTTTTGTATATTCAAATCTAAATAACTGAATTAGATTTAAAATTAATGTATATTTTAAAAAATAATTTATAGATTTATAAATTAGTTGATATTAATTTTAAAATCGATATTTTTTTCAAAAGTAGTTTTAAACCTAAAATAATTTGAAATTATTAGATATTTTTTAAGGATAATTTTTAAAATAAAAAATTTATTGAAATATTTTATATTTTCTAAAATATGTAATTAATTAGTAACTTAAAATAAGAACTTGTTTTTTTTATATTTAATATACATTTTCTGTAAAGCTAAGTAAAATGTTTGTTAGACATTCTGAATGAATATATTTTTTAATAACATATTATATATTCTTCTGAGATCTAGCGTTGAATGATAATTTATATTATATTTGAGATATTTTATATAATTTTAATTCATTAATCAGCTTACAGGAGTAATAATTAAATAAATCAATGATAACAAATAAGTAAATAAAAATGAAAATAACTATATTGTAACTGTTTTATTTTTTTAATTTAATATATTTTTCAATGTTGTATATATTTATGTTTTGTTCAACTTGAATTGAATTTATATCTAATATTTTCAGTTGAAGTATTGTAAAAAAATATTATATAAAAAATATAAAATAAATGTAGTAAAAATAAAAATTGAATTAAAGTTATGAATTTCTTAAGATTAAAAAAATAAAGCAGAAAAATACATCTACTTATCTACTTATAGAATCTAAAAGGAAACATTAGATAGATGAAGATATGAAAAGATGGAGTAAATTAAAATCTCAATTTAACGTAAATATTATTAGTCTTATAAATAAGAGACAATAGATTGAAAATAAACAGTGTCATCACTTCATCGCTACTGTTAGGGCAATCTTTTCTCTCTGTATCACGCAGCTACTACGTCTTCGATTAGCACCACAAAGGTTTGAACTTCGCTTCCCTCGCTTTCATATGCCAATTCAATTTTATACAAAAGGGTTCCTAATAAATCCTTATTTTTTTCAACATTTGGTTAGGGTTTGATACAAATTCGTAATTTTTCATTATTTAATTTTGTGTATCCTTCGCAGGTTTTGAGAAATTCAGCGTTAATTTTCCATGGCCAATAATCCGTCACAGCTTCTCCCATCTGGTTAGTGATTTCATAATTTTATTTGAAAGTTTTGTTGGTAATGAGTAAATGCAATGTAGCATGTAAAGTGTTTAAAAGTGTATGATTTGTGGTGGAAAATTGCAGAGTTGATTGATCGGTGTATAGGATCGAAAATTTGGGTGATAATGAAGGGTGACAAGGAGCTTGTTGGTACTCTTAGAGGCTTTGATGTTTATGTCAACATGGTACTTGAAGATGTTACTGAATAGTAAGTTATGCCCTTTGCTGAATGTTTTTCTTCTGTTTTATTTTTGTATATATTTTCTTATTTCTTATCTATCTGTAGAACACGTGGTTATTGGGTAGGAAGGGTAATGGTAAAATGCAACAGAATAGAGCTACTCATTTGTAAGACTTAGAATCTGGTATTGAGTGCTGGGTGGTTTTGGTTCTTAAACTTTCAGGGATAAAATTGTTTTATGGATGAGTATGATTCCCCTTGCTTTTTAAAATATCCTTCTAACTGGAGTTGTATTTATATTGTCATATTTCGATAGTTCATCATGGTTCTGTCTTTTACCTTAACATTTTTGAAGAAAGTGTATATATCTCTACTTTGAATTGGTGTGATGTTGCAGCCACAATGTTACTGGTTTAGAAATTATTGTATCTTCATTTTACAATTGTTTTTTTGGAGTTCCATTACAAAATCGTTTTGGCAGTTTTATCACCATGAAGTTACTGAGAAATGTATAGGCTGCAAATACAATGTTTTTAACCTGGAGTATGATTGAGTTTTTTTCCTTCGTCAGTTTCTTATATTGTACTTTTGCTATTGTCTGCAAATAAACCTTATTGAGCTTTCCCAGTATGCTCTTTTTCTTTTTGGTTTTAGAAGCCTCAAATATCTGCTGCAAGTTTGTTGAAGTAAATTTGCCACATTCCTGAGTAATTTTGTTAGTGTAAATTTGTTCTGATTAAATTTACCCTGGCATGATTTCTATTTGCTTTCGATTCTATGATTTGTATATTTATGTTTGCACACATGCATGTAATTGATGTGGTTTGTTGCTTTTCATATTCATACAATAGCGAGATCACGTCTGAAGGGAGACGGATAACCAAGCTTGATCAGATTTTACTCAATGGAAACAACATTGCCATAGTAAGTTGATATTCAATTACTTTCTGTTTTCTTGAAATCTTTGGAGTATTAACAAAACGTTTGATTCGGCAACTCTAGAAAGTGTCGACAATAATTTTTAAGGTTCAGTTGTTGCCGGAAAGTGTTATCTGATACTTA
This sequence comes from Vigna umbellata, assembly GCF_029865625.1. Lineage (NCBI taxonomy): Eukaryota > Viridiplantae > Streptophyta > Magnoliopsida > Fabales > Fabaceae > Vigna > Vigna umbellata. Next base: position 58,626,885 of record NC_142165.1, on the reverse strand, counting down.
CTAACAAACCATTATCTGGCTTTAATGCAGTTGGTCCCTGGTGGTTCACCTGAGTCTGAATGAAAGATTGTTACTTGATTACCAACATTAACTCTGCAATGTTGCTCTAGGCACATAATTCGTAAATTTTAACGAGGATTCTTAGGCCATTAGGATTTTACTTGAAGAAGTTTGGTTTCATGATACATGGTTGTAATGTTATGGCTATTCAACTTTTATCCCCATGTTGAACTGTGGATTGTCTAGTGTAACAAGTAATGCTACTGATTATGACCATTAATTATGTGCCTTTATATTCCTTTTCCCACTTCCGTTACTCGAGCTTCACTCTCTATATGAACTGATAGAATCAATTGGACGCCTTTTTATAATTTTAATGTGGTCCCGCTGTAATTTAAGATTGATTCAGATACGAGAAAACGAAGCTTGCTGTTTCTGTAGAAGTATTGGCTACATAGAATAGAACGTGCAACAACCTAAGAATAGAACCACTTGCGTGTTAATTGGGGCAACAACGTCCATTAGTTATCTATTGGTTCGATTATTAGGTCATTGCATTTTTGTTGTGTTTGTGTTAGAAAGTGGGTAATTTACTGAATATATACAGAATAATAGTTATTTTTTAATATAAAAATATGATATACATATTATGAGTTATTTAATTATAAATAATAGTTTTTTTATTTAAAATTGGGATATAAAAGTTTTCAATCAATCTTGACCAATTTTTATTTTCTTTTTAAGTTTTTCATGCGATTCTTCATTTCGTTAGGCAATACAAAACTTGCTGTGAAAGAAAAGTATAATTAACCACTTGAAATTTGTTAATGGCAATAATGATGAATTGACATAACCGTTAGGATATCTTATTTAGATGGTGTAAACTTTCCTTCATTAACAAGATCAGTCTCAAGTGCGAAAATTTAAATTTAATTATCAGTGCTCTCATTGAGTTATAAAGTATAATGTTCTTGTTTCAAAATCAAATCTCATAACTATCGAAACAACATTATACTTCCTAAGATTCAGAATAATTATCAGGGCCGTGAGTTTTGTTGTTGCCTCTGACTTCAATTAAAATTACAAAAGGTTTGTGGGATCAGACCCTTTCTTGACCCTTGAGATGACATGTCGAATCCTTAATTAGAGAAACTGTCTATGTAAGTAAGAAAAGAAGGACCAACTTCAATGTGAATGTCAAGTATTAAAAGATGTGATAATATGATATATGGCTGAGTAATATAGATTTAATACAATACTTAATATGTGAAACTTCCTCCTTAATGAACTACTCTTATGAATTTTACTTTCTCATATTACTTTTTTAGTTGTAAACAGCTAGTAAACCAAGAAAGCTTCCATGCCCTTCTGCAAACTACAGCCAATGAATATTTTTTTGTTTAATCTTTTATACATTTTCTTTTGTTGGGAACAAACTTGTCACGATTTACATGTATGGACCTCTGTATACTGTTGAAATATTAAAAAGGAAAAAACAAAAGAATAGTAATAGAAAAAGAACTACACAATGTTGCTAGTCATACTAAAGTTGAAATATCACCTAGAATTCGTCAAAGTGTAAGGAAATATTGCTTCCATGACATAAAAAAAAAAGGGAGTTACTGAGCAATGAGGCATGGAATCAACAGCATATTTTCAGCAACCGTGTCGCACTCGTCGTTATATTCTTTCCCAACATGAAAATTTTTGGCATGAAATGTTCAGTTAAGTCCTGTCGGTTGAGCTTTAACTCTGAGCTCTCATCTCCACATCCAAAAATTGACAAAACTGAACGATTGCAAAGGGGAAGCCTTTTATTGTCAATTAAGCACGTTTTGCTGCCTTCGCTCTTGCCACAGACTTTAAGTAGAGCTCTTCATATTGTGCTGATGATGCTTCCCAGCTGAAATCTATGTTCATGTCCTTCTGAACAAGTTGCTTCCACCTCTCAGGATTGTTCTTAAAGAGATTCAATGCTCGTACCAAAGCACCGTTTAATCCCTGTCAAAATTTTATTATTATTGTTATTAGAGTTGAGCAGAACAACTAACAGCAAAAATTAATGTTTCTCTGGTCGTTAGAATGCTAAAAGGAGGGAAAGATAGGTTTACAGGTGAAGTAGAATCAATGGTCAAATAACTTTGCATAACCGACTCTATTCAAAATAAAATGACTGCATCAGTGAAGATAATTAATTTACTGCTTGTTACCTGCTCATCAGGATTCACAAATGTAAATCCATTTCGAAAATGTGAAGGTATTGTATCGTCATCAACATCAAAAACACTACAAAATGAGACAGAATTTAGTTATTCTTTAGAAAACAAGAATTACGATTTCTGTCCTGCCGTAACTTGCATGCTATGTTAACCTGTCATTTAGGCCACCGGTTTTTCTGACAATAGGTATGGTACCATATCTCATTGATATCATCTGCAGTAAATATATTGAAAATTTGGTAAAAGAAAATGAATTGGAAAAAAAAAAGAGATTAGTTGTAATAGCAGTACACATAAAGTCATTCAGCATACAAGTCATTCATGAGGACACTAAGGAGTATGTGTACACGTCTCAAGGTTTCACTTTACCACAAAGGACATTGACATATTGACACAACATATCTTATCGGTGTTATCAGCGCCAGATAGCATTATATGATGGAAGGCCAAATTCGGCCTAATAAACCCGCCATTGACCTATGGTGCAGCCATAACAGACCCCCTTCACAAATTGCATATGGCTGTTGACAAAAAATCTGCCACACCATTCTGACATGGCTAGCATAGTGACACGGTTTAATAAGATTCTTTATGTTCAAAATATTCGTAGTCTATTATTTAGTCGTGTCTTATATGATAGGTGCTGGAAACAAATACACTTTTATCAACTGGATGCATGGGTGAGAGTTCTGCCAAATTGTCTCATACCGGGATTCTAACATTTTAGAGAAGATACATGTATATGAAAATAATCGAGAGCACGAATTTGTTTTAATACCATAGCATTCTATAATCATTTTCTGCTAGCTTCTTAATATTTGAAATTAATGAACATCAATTTTGACCATTACCTGTGTTAGGCCACAAGGTTCAAAGATCGATGGAATGATGAACATGTCAGATGCAGCATAAATTGCGTGAGAGAGAGATTCATCATACTTCAATATCAACCTCACGTGATCATGATTCTGAAAGTGGTTGGCAATGCCCTCAAATTCTTTCTAGAGAAGAAAAAACTGGTAATCAGTTGACAAAAATAGGGGAATGGACGAATTGGTATGTCAAAGAACAATAAAATTTCAACCAGCCTACATCTAAAAATAAATTTCTTGAAAAATGAACTCAACAATCTTCCTTTTCAAATAATTATCTGCTCTCACCCGGGTGAACCAACAATAGCAGCATGTAAGTGTGTTATACACATGCATATATAGTTAATTATAATATTCACGATCTTCTCTCTAAAATCACTCAAGCCTAGGTTATTATGTCTATGATCTTCGAGGTATGCTACAACTTAGATTACAGCGGTCGAGGTCAATGTTTCCAATTTCACGTTCAGTTATATTTTATTTTATGGTCCTTGATTATATATTAGATATAGTTACACAATTATTCCAGAAAAACAATGTCAACCCCAACGAAATCTAATACAAGCTAATGTGACACTGACACATTATCCTGATGACATGGTCAATTTAATTAAGAATTCATTGTACGAATTTTACTGTGTCAATATTATAAATATTGGACAATGAAAAACATATAGATTATTTTATTGCCCGAATGTCAACAATTAAAAAACTATTTAAATGGCAGCATTGCCCTAGGAATATGTGTGCGTAAGATGTGGAATCTATTATCCAATTCAGGTGTTATGCATTATGATCTGGTTGTAATGATAATGCGAAGTTTGAACCCATTTAAAACTGCAAACTATCCAAATCCTACATCAGTGACCCAATGTTAAAGGCTTAACTAAAGAATTGTTGATTAATAGGAATGTTTTAAAAATTAGGTCCCTTATTGAACTAATCAAGGTACTAGTTCAAGTTTTTAACAGTGTTTAAACCAAATATTAATTAATCAAGTCATAAAAATTAAATAATAGAAAAATTAACATCAAAGAAACAGAATATTGTAACTTCAAGTCACGAAAACTTAAAAATAAAATGCCATTTTGTAGGTTCATACCATTCAAAGTAAAATCAAAAATCTAAATTATGTATGTCATGATATATAGGTCGAAGTTTGAACAACACAAAATGTTGTGTATTAAAAATGACAAGTTTCCATCTAAAAACACAAAAATAACAAATAACTTCATATTAATTATTCATTTCTTTAAGAAAAATTAAAATGATATCTAGCCTTTTCTATTAACCCATTATGAACCAGTATTTTGCCGATTTTCCTGTCCTTTGACCTATATTTTTAAGGATGGCTTTGCAGTTTATTTTATTCGGACGAAACTAAAGTCGTGCATTAGTTTTCCAATTGAACCAGCTAGTCCTGTCTTCAAATTACAGATTCATAAAACTTAAATTGCAATCACAAAAATAGCAATTACGTACATGCAATCAGAACAATAAACAGTATAATAAGTTTTGTTGAGATCTTATATTTACTAGAGATATGATATGACCAATGTAGACTTTATAAAGTTTGATATCACTTTACAAACTGAAACTGTGTGGTTAAGTTAGTTTATAATGCAAAATTCAAAGATAGTATTAAGGATATCCAAGATGTAAGCCAAAACATTAAAAATAACAATATTGCTACCTCACTTTTCTCTAGTTTTCCCAAAAACGTGATTGGGATCAGTAGTTAGTTTTTTTATTTCACCAAAACATAATTTTTTTTTGTTGAGAATGAATCCCACCTACAGTGCAAGTGAGTTGGCATTTTATTGACTATCTTCTTATTCTATATAGTTTGATCGGCTCCTTTCTAAGAACAATAGAATACCTATAAATTTCAACCGCAAGGAAAGAAAACACGGACCTGAATATGTGGCACTGGACTTGAACCAAGCAGAACAAATTGTCCTCCCAACTCCGATGTTCGATATATTGCATGTCTAATAAGATGAATACCTTTTTGTGGAACCAATCTTGTTACACAACCAACCTATCAAAGAAGAGAATAGAAAAAATGAATTAGTAAAGCATCTTCAATTCTAAGAATAAGACATGAATTAATAACAATTTGAAATTTCAAGAAAAAGAACATTGATTCTCCATATGCATGAAAGATGCCTATCAAGCCAAGCATAAAATGACATCATAAAGCAATGTCATAAGGGCATCATATTATAAGTCAACCACTTCCAAAAGTAAATTGAATATGTTATAATTATGAGCAGTTCATGTGTCACGTGTTAAATAACTAGGCGGTTAATTTCATGTTAATTTCAGATTAGGCAATTATGTATATAGTGATATACAAGTATTTTGATGGATGTGTAGAAGACAATTGAGGCGTTAGACCATTATTTCAATTGTTGTGAAACTCCTTGTTCAGGTAAACCCTATTCATGCTTGCACTCAAACTCGCCCCCCATACTAGATTATTTGTAATTGATTTAAACTTGGCCCCTAAACTTCCAAAAATTGGTCCAACCTGCTAGGTCCCATCAACAAATATGAACTCCAGGGCGAAAAGACTTAGAAAGGCAGACGGAATTGATTTGTAGGCTCATTTTGTCTAAAGAGAGCAGATATGAAAATTTTTCCTCCATAATGACCTCCCAGAAGTAGTCTATATGGAGCAACTAGGTTCTGAACCCAGGGGAACATCTACTGGATTGGTTTGTTATCTTCTATTATTTGCAAGTGTTGTATCGCCACAAGCTTTGGTTTGACCAACACTACAGTTTAGTATTTTGGTATGAATAAGTGAACCTTGACAACTTTTCTTATGAACTTTAAACCCACTTTAACTTCTACTTTTTCCACTCTTTTGCAAGTACTTAGCAAACCCATTCATGATACACCTGTTTCTGTTGATGATTTCTCTATGTTAGCATCTTAACACGATGATCATCACTCTTGCAAGATGGTTCTTGTATGTATGTAAGGGATAAAACACAACACATCCAAACACTCAACTATGAAGACTAGAGAGAAAAGGAAAAATAGAAAAAAGGAAGATATGAACTTAATGGGAATCAGACCATCTAAGACTTGAGAGGGTAATCGTATAGGCCACAGTGAGAACAGTCTCTTCCCAATAAAATTTAGGGACATTCATTTCAAAAAGAAGTGCCTATGCCACCTGAAGAAGATGCGTATTTTTCCTTTCAACAATGTTATTTTATTGCGATGTATTCACACAAGTAAATTCATGAACAATACCACTTTTAGAAAGGAATTTAGATATGTCATGATTCACATAATCCTTCTCATTATCAGAGAGTAAATGTTTAATTGACTCCCCAAATTGTATTTTTACCATTTGGAAGAATTTGAGAAATAAAGTAAACTTCAGATTTTTCTTTGTTCAGGAAATGGGTGCACTTCAGGCAACCCTAAAAGGTACCATAACTAAGATAGTAAAAAAAAAAAAAAAGTGAAACTAGGCTCCCAAGATCGGAGCTCTAGTACCAACTTGAAAGAAGATTGTTATTCAAATTGATTAATTTTAAACAGTACAGCGGTCTCTATAAATAGAGAACTCTAACCCTACAGTAATAATTACAAAGAGATCTCTATAATCTTCTAAAAGCCTATAACAACTACTTCTAGTACCTTCTAGTAAAACATTTAATATTCTACCAACTACCATTTAATATCCTACTAACATGGACCTAGCATCCTATCAATACAACAAGCCCAAAAATATCATGAAGGAGTGCATTGTAAACCAATGGACTAGAGATAAGGTCAAAGTAGTGTATATAGGTGGAGGTCAACCAACATCTCACAAGCTGATTTTAAGGGTCACGTAGGGAAAAAACCCAAATTCAAGGAGAGAACAGAAGAATAAACTTTGGTTCATTATATCAAATAAAATCTCCTATGAGTTTAGGATATATAATTACCAATGGCTTCCTAATATCTGCAGATGAAAGACCTAGTTTCCTTCTCAAGGCTTGCTTATTCTCTAATTTCCCTTGCAGATCAGTTGCATTGTACTGGACTGGAAGAAATGCATCAGTGGCAGGATTCCATGCATCAGTATCAATACCATTAAGAATACCAATGAACTTTCTGGAGTGGGAAGAGAGTGTTGAATGAAGACCATGTCCTCCCTGCATTTTTATTGGAACAACTTTTTTAAGACTGAAAAATTAGGAAGAGCACTAGTTTAAAGTTAAAGAACGTTGAGAATGAATTGTATGTCTCTCTATCGTTTTCTTAATATATAGAAAAACAGAAAAATCCTCGTAAAATTAAATGCAAATAATTTCCAAACCATGCCAATTTGCAAATTGGATCAGCTAACTAAGTTCCCTTCTGTTAGACAGGTAATAATAACAAATTCCAAATGATGATACAAAGACATAGGCTAGCATCCTTCATTATTATTAGTAGCAGAGCCCTTTTTATTCTTGTTGAGAACAAAATTTACAGAAAGCTTAAGTTGTTAGGTGGAGCACACCTGCACTTGAAAGCTACTTGGGCTTGAAAAATGAACAAAATAAAATCTCCCCAAACCTTGTACAGGTTTTTCTCAATTAACCAAAAAACAGTGAGAGGATTGTTTGATTTGAGACGCAGAAGTTGCAAAATCAAATTCTAAAGACTCAATATGTCATGGTCAAGAACCAACTCCCTTGAAAAACATTACGTGGAGACATCTAAACGGTTTTTCTATATCTAACAATCCTTGTTCCAAACTATCAGTTGTCTGTAGAAAGGAGAGAATATAGGAGATGTTATTCTTAATTGTTCTTATGTTTGTGCCAACATGTGTTGTTGCCTTATTATTTATATTAATTAATTAAAGACAAAAGATATTTTGGTAGAACTAGAAAATACATACTGCACTAGAACAAGAAATAAACCATACCTCTGCAGTTCTCACTTCTTGGGCATAAGTAGGTGAAACTGTTGTCACAATGTTTGAGAAAACAATCCCACCCTGATCATGAAAGGAAAATCTCTATTACCTATATTTATTGAAGATATATAATGTGATCAGTAATAATTTTATGACCTTACCTTGACAGAATTAACTCTATCCCGTGCTGAGTTGTCCTGCATTTTGTCTGATTGGTTTAGATTCTGGCTAACAAGACCACATGAGTCTAACTCTGAAGCTGCTGCAGTCCCCTGATACTCAAAGTTGTGGCATGTAAAGCATATCCTAGCTGAATTTAATCCTTTATGTACAAATATCTCCCAGTACAGAGGAGCCTAGCAAAGAAACAGATATGCCATACTATTAGTAACTGAAAGAGCAAAAATATGCTAGAAAGAACTAGACAGCTCATACAATAAATGCTGTCTGCCAATCATGGCAATGAATGATATTTGGCTTCTTGCCAGCTTGCAGAAGAAACTCAAGAGCAGCACGGCTAAAAAATGAAAATCGTCTGAAATCATCATGCTCGCCATAAAATTTTCCTCTCCAAAAGAACTTAGAAGGATGCTGGGGCTCAATAAAATAAACAGGAAGACCTGCACAGTCAAAGTGAAGTTACTGAACCAGATAAAGACAATCAATTAAAACGAAAATATCTAATAAAATACCTTCAACACTGCCAACCCAGATTTTACTTTTGTATAATTGGTGATCAAAGTATGATTCTATCTCCACGCTCAAAGCCTGAATGAATAATCACATTATTTCAAGTAGTGCAGGATACCAACTACCAAGACTATCAACACGTTCAATTATTTTCTTAATGAAATGGCATACCCGTAAGTTGCAGACACGATCATATTGCATACAATCATATTTGGGAAGCACAATTTCAACAAGGTGTCCTTTCTTTTGCAGTGCTTTACCTAGACCACTGACAACATCCCCCAAACCACCAACCTGTTCATGAAATAAATTAATTTAAACATTACTGGATGTTAGACAGACTTAAGAACAGGGCCAGCAGTATGGTTAATTCACCTGAACTTCCGCACAGACAATGACATTATTTCTAGTTGATTTCACACTACATAATCTACAGAAGTACATACTTGTAAAAACAATATTCCATTCGGTAGGGCAGTATCTATCATACATGCTGAATTGCTTTGAGAATAGTAAGATGCAGTATAGTTTGCACAGATGTCAGCCAAGTGGCATGTACTCAGAATTCTGTTAAGAGTCTGAGTGAGATATCTCACTAACTTCTCTTCTATTTTCCCTTAGATTCTAAATTTAGCAGTGGTTCTTGATTTCTATCAGGACCAAATACACTTCCATCTAATCAGGAAACGGAACTCAACAAGTTCAGAAACAATGGTACATGAAAACCATTGTCAAAGAACAAGGATCTAGCAGTTGCAACAACTTCCAATCCAAATAAGCATGAAAAATACAAGCTTACAGAAAATTCTTAACTAAACACTAAATTTAAAAAAAAAAAAAGATTTCAAAAATTGGCGAGAGGAAACAAAAGAAAAAGATAAAGAGACAACATTTTAAGGAGGTCTGAGAATTTATTTCAATATAGAACTCAGACCCAGTACTCCCCTTCTTTAAAGAAAATCAAGATGCTTCTGCAATGCCTCTTTAAGATTCCAGTAGGTGTTATAATTAAAATCTAGGGACAACATAAAATGAATTCACAAGAATAAAACATAGGGATTAGGGTACATGAGTGTACCTTAGCTACTGGTGCCATCTCTGCTGCAATATGAATCACATGTAATCCTGAACTGTAGATAAAAAATAAGAGATGCATCAGACAGTAAAAGATATATCAAATTATAATTTACAATTAAAAGTGAATACCTTGTTGCAGAAGATAAAAGACCAAGAAATGCAGAAATAACCTCAGGTTCACTCTGTTCTTTGTAGGCCTTATATGTTTCACTAATACGCCTGTCTCTCCTCCATACCTTTTCTCTCAAAAGACTTGCATCATCTACTGATATTTTCTTTTCTATTGCCCAGCCATCAATTAGAAGTAACAGTTGACTCCAAAATTCCCATGGCAAATCTTCCACCGGTTCTTCCAGTGCCCTTCTCTTGCTTTGTTCTTTCAGAATATCAACCGTATCTTGAAATTCCTTCACTGATTTTTTATATAGATGAATGTAAGAATTTAACTCTTCATCTGATTTTTGAAGACGCTCCTCCAATACATTTATCTTTTGTTTCATTAGTTCACTATATTTTTGCAATTGATCAGATGATAGCTTATAGATATTAGCTTCTTCAAGAGATGTTTCCAACTCATCAACCTTCCTCCGAAGATCCTGATTTTGTTGCAGCACAATAACAGCTTGATCAGCTTGTTTGGTTGCTTTATCTAGCAAAGATTGCAAATTTCCAACCTTACCCGATAAATCCTTGCATTCAACTGTCAGTATAGAAAGTTTTGATACATCCTCCTGAGAACATCGTTTTGATTCCAAGTCCTTTAGGGCTGATTCCAAAGATGATCGTTCCATTTCTAATGCCACCAAACGTTCATCATTATTCTTGACAACACTAAACTGCGTTTTAAATGATTCTAAATCTTTCTTCAAAGATGCATTTTCTGTCCTTAATGAATTAAGCTCCTCAGTAAGGCGATGAATAATACCCTTATTACTGAGAGGGTTTGCATCCCTCAAATCTCCATTTTGAAGGTCACGCAATTCTTCATATCTTGCTTCAGTACCTCCCTTTTCGGCCAACTCATTACGAAGCTTTTCTAACTGCTGCTCCAATAGTCCCACGTGTATTTTTTCTTGGGCGGCAACTTTAATTCGTGTATCAGTCTCGGCCAATCTCGCCTTTAAGGCTTTGATTTCTCTTTGCAATGCATCCTTTTCAGCAAGAATCTTTTCAAGATCTTCAAGTGCACGAACTCTAGCCTGATTTATAAGAAGAATGTCTGCATGAAGAATATAAAATTCTTAATGATAACAGGAAAACAAGATACTGAACAAAAAGTAAGAATATGAGAAAAAAAAATCCATAATTATTCCAGAAAGATATCTTACTTTTCTCTGCATTTCTTATCATGCCCAGAAAATCCTCAAGTTGCTTACCAGACAACTGTTTAGCCAGCTCTGCTCCATTTATTTTTATGACCTATTTCATAATAGAATAATAAGTTATTACTTGTATAAACACTTATGCTTTAACCTCTCCATTTTCTTTGCTAAGTATATCCATGTAACAAAATGACTGGTTATCGCCTTATCTACTGATCAGATCATGCAACAAAATTTCCACCGAGTAATGTGGTTGGTAAAGGACTCACGTGTATATTTTGTACTTCATATTGTAATATTATGATACAAAAGCAATACATTGGTTCAGGTCCAACAAGGGAAAAAATGGTGGAGATTAATGATACGGGTATCGTAATGTAATTATATATGTGCAAGAGAACATTCATATCCCCTATAATTGTAGTTCGGTGCAAGTTCGTTTAACAATAAAATGCAATAAGAAACAAAAGCATAAGAACGTGAAGAGTGTTGCAAAGTGAATAATAATTAATTTAGCAACACATATATAATTGCTTAGTTACAAAAGCTAAATTACATGTCTATAGATAATGAAAGAAATTAAGCCCTAAAGAATGTTGGTCTTTCTCTTGATTGATATTCAAATACATCTTGTTCTTTGGTCACAGATCATTCCCACTAAAGGCAACCCTAGTAAGTGTCAAATTAAGAAATTTAAATAAATAAATAGAAATTAATGACTAAGAGACTCAGAAACTACCAAACTACACTATACTATCTTTCCCAGTTATTAAGGGAAATTGAAACTATCAGTTAAAGAAGATCTAAGCAAACATTCAAGCAAGCTAAATTTCTGTACCACTATGCATAACTTTCGAACATTCGATTACAGAGAAATTCTATCATATCATCCATTAAGGTTTCAAACATATTATGTTTACAGCATATCTTCCTAATGCATTTCTTTTTCTTTATTCATCTTCTTTTTCTTCTTTACCAACGGCATCATTCATGTAAAGAAAATATAGAAAAGGAGATACCAAAGGCTCCTTAGTTTCATTTGTATTGTCCACAGAATCCTTAGTTCCATTTGTATTGTCCACAGAATCATCGTTGTTGGAAGAAACCTCTGAATCTTCTTCCTCATCTTGATTTTGACGGAGACCTACCTCAGTAGAAGGCTTGATCTGTTGCCTCTTATGCTGCAAACTGCTTAATAGAATAAATACAATAGAACTCCGCATTGAATTTCAAACCGTGAAAAATCTGAATAAGAATAGAACAAGATTAAGATACCTGAAAGTGGTGCGGTGTCGCATTTTGCAAGAAGCTGGAAATGAAACTCGCACCATCCTACCATTGCCATTAGAGTGGTTAACGCAGTTGAAGCCGCTCAGGTTCCAGCACACGAAACTCGTTCTCAGCTTCGACGCCATTTCTCATTCAATCTTTCCCTCAGTTGGTTACTATCATAACAAGAATCAGTGACAGAAAGAGGAGGAGCAACGGTTTTCTCTTATAAGAAGCTTTTCAGTTTAGTTGTTTTGGCTGGGCCTTAGCGCAAAGAGATGAGCCTGGATTCTCTGCTTCTCTTGAACTTCACCTATTCAACGAGTCAGCTAATCAAAATCGTTGAATCTAATCATACGGTTCAGAAGCATAAATTATGTACCAGCTTTTAACATTCTGATTTGCTCAATGGAAGAACAGGTGAAACCTGTGACCTTAGACGATTAACATTCGCCACATATCACATTTTTTTTATTTTCTCTCAGCTGAGGAAAAGGAATCTTATTTATGTCAAGGAAAAAAAATGCTATTACCCTATGCCTATGGTTTAGGGCAATAGTAATTTGCCACGTCATTTGATTCAACAAAATTAAAAAATTAACAAAATTTACTTTACCAAAAATTAAAATTAGTTTATTCGTAGGTTTAAAATAAAAAAACATATTTGTATAAATTAACTTATACTAATTTATTTAGTTTTTATAAAAGAAAAAATAAGATTTTTTTCTGAATAGCAAGATGCACGGCTTATATTGTAAACGGTAAACGTCAATGAATCACCAAATCTACTTAATTTCAAAGTTTGTCAAGATCATCATAATAAGGATTAACAGGAAGTTCATTTGCCTAGGAAACAAAAATTTTATTTTATGCTGTGATGTAACTCATATTTTAATTAAAGTATATTAATGTGTCGAAAGATTATTATATAGAATCGAATATATAGAGAGAGTATATTACAAACTTTTTTTCTCTTTTTAAAATGAACTAGGTGTACATATTGGTTAGATAAGTTAGAGATAACTTGAAATAAAGTAAAAATATAAACAAAAACTAATTTCATGAACTTAAATGTTTATATTTTATTATTTAAAGTATACAAATATACTCTCCATACTTTGCATTCAATATATTTATGCAATTTCTAATATATGATTTTGGGTTTAAGAAATTTAACAATTTGTTTGCGTGTTATCAAAATATCCACAAACAAACTGTTTGTACCATTTTGAGTTGTATTGATAATGTACACTTTTTATGTATTTGGTTATGAAACTTGTGAGTGAGATAATAATGATAAAGACATTTATATTGTGTGGTGGAGCTCGTAAGATATTAATTTGCTCAACTATAAATATCTATGGTGAAGCTTGTGTCACCATTGTAAGTATTATGTTAATGATAAGAGAAACCTTACTAATACTAATAGGTTAATTGTTTTGACAAAATTTACTATTTTACCACTATCAAATATTTCTTCCTAATAACATAATTATAAAAATATTATACACTAATGATCTTTTCTTATATTGTTGATATAGGATTCACTTTTCTTATACAAGAAATTTTTTTTTCTTTTAAAACTTTAGAAATTTGCTTTTCCAATTTATATTTATTTGATTAGTAGATTGTTTAGTTCGTAACTGGAGTTTAAATTCTTATTACTATTTGTTTAACAAATCTTTGGACTATGAATTTAGGAGAAATTTTGGTTGAAATATTTTATATATCTTCAAAATATGCTAAACTTAATAAGTTGAAACATTATTTTAATGATTTGGTGCGTCATCCTCTTAGTCGCGCCTTCTGCAAGTCCTGCCACCAATTCTAGACCATGCTGGCACTAAACCTAAAATCTCAGGAAGTCTGTGGATAATGGTTAGTAAAAAGGGTTAAATAAAAATTAAAAATAAGTTAAAATTTCAAAAAACAATGTAAATCGAAAAAGTAAAAAATTTAGAAAATTACTTTTTTTTACAAAAAAAAAAGTGAATAAATACATAACAGCAAAACTAATTAATAGGAAAAAACAAGAAAAAATAGAGAGAAAAAAAAACTACAAAACCCTCTGTTTTTTAAAAAATATTTTTTTAATTAATCGTATTTCGGTCACGACGCTCGTCTTGTTCATCTTTTTTTCCTGATCTTTTTCAAGCACTTACCAATTAGTATTAATCTTTTTCGGTCGCATTTTACATTTACTTTTATTTTGTAAGACAAATTTATAGGGTTCATATGTTTGTACATTGCTCCTAATTATATTTTTCACATGTATAATAATGTTTTACATATTAATATTGACTTGCATATAAAAATATTTATAAATGTTTCATATTTGGTAACAACCAACACATAAAAAACATTGTGATAGAATAGACTACCTCTTTGGCTAATTAGATATAAATGATCAACAAGTATCACTATAGCACACATGCTAATAAACTAATTTAGCACATAAGCTTATGAATCATGATTAGTCAATAAGTGATCTTTATAACACATAGGTTAATTAATATAAGGAATAGGTTAATGTAAAGAGGTTGGTCAACAAAATGCCTCTTACAGCACATTGGATATAATAAGCTAATAAAATGAAATAAATCAACGAGTTATCACTATAAATAAGAAATATAGCATATATGTTAATTTACAGCAAGTTTGATAAATGTAAGAATATAATCTCGATGATAGAAAATAATTAACACCACCTCATTAAAAACCTTTGAGAAAAATCAAAAAGAAAAATCTCTAAAGGGAATAAAGAGTATGATGTAAATTATACACTCCAACAATTTAGCTAAAATAAAAATAAAGACTTTATGTATTCCAAGTTTAAGAAAGTGTCTTCATCCAAAGCTTTCAAACAATATCTACCTACCCAAGATTTTATCTATTTAATGTGGTCTAACCCTAATCCAATTTGGGGATAATTTGTTGTAAATCTGATTAGATAAGCTCATTTCAAAATCAAGTCAAAAACTCTGAAACTATGTTAATGCCTTGAAGGTTTACTTGAGTTCGCTACATCTTTTAATTGTTGTCAATAGTAATGAGTCTTATTATGTGTTCTATTTATAGTGTTCAAATTAGTTTCTTTATCGTCCAATGAACTTGTCTAAAAAAATACATAACTCTATTGAAAGGAAGACTTAGTAATTTTGATGAAGAGTAAGACATTAAATATACTAAACAAAAAGGTGACCCTTTAATAGAAGTCTAAGACATCCTATGATAAGACCACAAAACATGTGGTATCTCTTCCAGTGATAAAGTTTTCCAGTGATAAAGTTTTGATGTAAATCAAACAATCTTTTAAACCCCTCAAAGTGATATTATAAGTGATTTTCACTCAATTGTTAGTCATGGATGTTTAAAAAAAATAAAGTAAATTTTATATTTACAATGAAGTATATTTTTTACACCTTCTAACATCCTAAAAATATAGTTGTAAACTATATTTAAGAGTCCTTACATTTGCAATAAAATAGAACAGTTACATGAATAAAGTTTAACTTATAGTTATCCTAAAATAACCATAAATTTAAAACTTTACAGAAACCTATGCTAAAACAACCCAAAGAACAGATTGATTGGTTATATAAGAAGAATATCAACCGAACGGTCCTACATTGAATGCAAAACAAGCACAAGACCGAACGGTCTTACATTGAATGCAAAACAAGCACAAGACCGAACGGTCTTACTCTAACGGAAATCATCCTCTCCTACCAGCGCCTGCTCCAGAGAACCTTCCTCACCTTCTGCTCACACCCACAGCAATGACAAAGACGACTAAACGGACAACATGACAAGACAGGAAAAATAAGGGTAAGCTAGTGTAATTTAATTAACTATGATAACATATACTTCAGACAAACATAAGAGTAAACAAAAACCAACATGTCAATCATGCAACAACCAAACATACATTTCCAGCAATAACCGAACGTATAATACATGCAATGACCGATCACTTTTACTCTGACTGTCTGGACTGTATGAATTGTGTAGGTACGACGTTTTTGCACCCGGACGATGTAGTAGCTAGGATGTCCTCAACCGCTACCACCGAGGTTAGTCCGTTATACCTCGCCCAAGTTCACCTTATGGACTAGGACCTTCTGTCATTCTCATACATGAGTTACTCCTCTCTACGTGAGCATGAGTAATCACAGAATATCAGGATAAACGCCAGCTAAGCATAACCACATTCATACTTTACCATTCAATAATCATCCCTGAGGTATTCCTCCTTGGAACACTCGTTCATATCCATATAATACAGATCACATCATACTTTAATGTCATCATATTTCTTCATCCATAACACATTTAATTAAAATCAAACCGAACGAAAAAGATCAACACAACCTATAGACAAGGTCGAACACCCTATGAATGTTGGAGACCGAACGGTTTCTCACTATCCTAGTATAGAACCGAACGGTAACGACTATCACCCATAAATATGACTAAACGATCAATTTAAAGAGTAAGGCTCAAACATGAGCCAAATACAATTTGAGGGTCAAACACTATAACAACCGAACACTTAGATCTTGGCCCAAATACTAAGAACTTAGACCGAACATATAGTGTAAAACTGAGCAGTCTTTCACTATCCACAAAACAGTACCAAATGGTCCATACTAGCTAAGGTTAAGGAAAAGACCGAACGCTATTAAGGACCAATCACCAGGGAAAGACCAAACACTAATACAAGTCCGAGCACTATCAAGACAAAGTACCCTCCTAAAGTCGAACACTCTAGACTTAGACAGAATACTCTCTTAGGACCGAACACTCTAGCTTGATCGAACGGTCATTAACAGGTAAGACCCATCAGAGGTCGAACACAGTTAGGACCGAACACCAATACCAGACCGAGTACTAGTGTAAAGACCGTCCGGTCATTAACTGAGAACTCCATAGAACAAAACTCAGTTAAGACCGAACACAAGACAAACACCACCCACACCTAATATCGAACGGTCATGAATTGGTAAGACTCTAAAGAGATTGAACCCAATTAATGATCGAGTACCTGAACATGGTTGAACGGCCAATTAGCGCATGGCCGAGCGATCAACAGCGTGTACTCAATTTTCTACATAATTCTGCATAACTTCTGCAGAATGATGAACAAGTTAAACTTTGCCAAAACTAAACATTTTTCCCAACTTTTAATCCTCCAAACATGAATCATACAAATCTTTACACTAAACTAAGAATACCTAAACCTTTCTAACATCATTCCAAAGAGTCTCATACCAGATTTCACTCCAAAATTATGCAGAATCACCACTCAATGACCAAACATCCATTTTTTCACTTTTGACACATTTTAGAGAGGCTTAACGGTTCTAACAAGTCTAAAGAAACTTTCCTAGACTTTCCTCACTGACCAAATTCTCTCCCGACCCCAAATTCTCATTTTTACCTCTCCACTTCCTTAAAACCAAAACCGAACAATGACAGAATATACATCAGAAAACTACCAACCAGTTCACAGATTTCAGCAATCATAAAAATCAATTCAGAACAATCAATCATGAGATTTTCCACACATGTAACCATCCAAACAACAATCTCACATACAGAAAATCATAATTAAATTAACTAGCTTCCCTTACTTTTAACATAACCGAACAGCTTCTACACATCCAGCAAATTTGTTTGAACCGCAAGAGAATCCTAAGAACACCTATGAACCACCGATTGGTGAAAGAGGACCAACTATAGAACCACAATAAAATCAGAAAAGGAAGAAAAAGAATACAGGACACGTGTAAACATGATGGTTCCTTGCATGTAGCAAAAACCAGAACTCACTAAAACCAGAGAACGAAACTTACCAGTTCTAAACACAATTGATCGGTTAGATAGAAAGCTCTTGACATCTGGATCGTCTAGGAAGCCTCTGATCACCGATTAGATGAATCTCCAGTGAGAAAATCTAGAGAGAAGGGAGAAGGAAATTAGGAAATAATGATTCTAGAGAGATAAACAGTTTTAAGATAATGAACTGAGTGTTTAGAAATTTCTATTTGTACTGTTGGTGTATTTCAACATTAAAAGCTCAGTTCAATTATTTTAATATCTCGATCTACTCTATTATTCTATTTGTTGGGTCTTTACACACCTAACTAATAACCAATTGTGTCTCATTTTCACTAATCAATAAATATATATATATATATATATATATATATATATATATAATCAAATAACTTTTTTATGATAATTAATGCTTATTAATTATAAATTTAGTTTATTTTTAAAATATATTTTACATATTTAAAATAAAATTTTCAACTATATTATTTATTTTACTCTTATAATAATCATAATAATAATAATAATAATAATAATAATAATAATAATAATTCATAAGTTTTATTAGAAAAAATTAATTTTAAATCTTGAAGAAATTTGCACTGTTCAATGCATTTTTTTATACTTTGAAAATTCAAATTCATATTTTATATTATTAATATAGGATTAAATTTTGAATTTATGATAATAATAATACATAAATAATTTTTATTAACTTTGAATTAATATTCATTTTTTCTTTTTTGAAACATATTTTTTTTATCTCTGTAGTTTTTATTTCTTCTATTAGTAATATATTTTTATTTTTATTCATATTCTTTTGTTTACATTTCTTAAATTAATATTGACCATGTATTTAAATATTAAATAATTATACTATGCGTTATTTTAAATTTACTACTTGAATATAATATTTTTCTCTCTATTAATTGTGTTCAATTTTACTTTTTATTTTATTATTTAACTTATTTCTAATTCATAATTTAAAAGTTTAAAAACTAAAAATATATATATAATATAAATTTGTTATCTTTTGTAAAGTCTTGAAAACTCAACCAGCCTCCACCTGTCAAATCCCATATTAATTACCCAAAAACTCTGTTCAGAATTTGTGTTAAGAAACGCACCCAACCCCACACTCTGACCATCATTAAATGCACCGCGCCACACGTGCAGTGCCATTAAAATGCACTCACACCCACTCTGCATGCAACTGCCAAGTGTCATTTTGGAACATTCGAAATCGTTAGTGGAATCCAAGTGGCAGCAGGAGAATGGACGATCATCCTGCATGGGAAGGGGAAAATGATTTTTCTGAAAAACTCTTCCCACTCTTCTGCATGCTTCGTCTTCTTCCCCAAGCTTCTGATTTCCAAACTCTCTACCTTCTCTCTAGAACCTTCATCTTCTCTCTACCGTAACTCACATTCTTCTTCTCCGATCCAATTTCAGAGACCGTAGAGGTGATCCAGACGTCATAAGCTTTCCATCAAACCGAACAAGTTAGAATTTTGAATCTGGTAAGTTCGTCCCTTAATCGTTCATTATTAGGTTTCATGCAAAACCAAACCTGGTTACCTGCACTCTCTTTGTCTGAATCAAATTTTGATTCTGTAAATGGTTTTAGTTCGCAAGAGTTGAGTGATCTGAGGATAAAAGTGATAGTTGAGAGAATTCAGAATTTTACAAGTTAGGACGTTCGTTCACTACTGATCCAGGTAAGGGAAGCTTATTAAGTTTAATTCATGTGTATGTGTTGTGTTGTATGACGTGTGTAAATTTATGAAGTATGAAATCTGTATTATTGATCTTTGGTATATGATCTGGATGATGAGATGATATATGGAAATTTTGAAATGTGCTGTGATATGAGTATTTAAATGTATGAAAGTTTATATTGAAAAATGAGTTACTGTAAGTGAGAATTTGAATATGAAATGCTATGATAATGAACGTTCGTTATCGAACGGTCTTTGACCGTTCGGTATTCTAGTAATTCCCTTGATAAACAGAACTCTTCCATTTGGAAAGAATACTGATTTAGGACGAACGCCCTCTTATAGTGGTCTTACGTTTGAGCGTTCGGCCAAACGTAGGTACTCTGAGTGTTGTGTGAGAAATTTAGAAGCTTGAAAAATACAAATTTCTATACTTAGTCAATTCCTAAATAATTCACTTCCATATGGTTATCTTATAAATTTCTATTCTATTAATATTTCGTATCAGCTATGGGTCTCGACCCAAAGCGTTCGTTATGAGTGGCGCTCGGCCTTATACCGAACGCTCGTCCTTACACTCGATGACCAAACGTATGTATATAGCGTTCGTCCAAATATTTAATAAATATCTATTACTGCGTTCGGTCATTGACTGACGGTTATTCTCTTTTATTAATTCGTACTTGGTATCAGCATCTAAAAGCCTTGCGGTGTATTTATTCTTTTGGAGTTGATTTATAGTTAGTATACTTAAATTATTCCAAGTATAAAGTGAATCGTTCTAGAATCAGTTCATTTAACTGATTCAAGTGGTCATAACGCCCGTCCTTGAAAAGACGTTCGTTTCCTTCCGTTCAGAATCGAGAACTTCTTTGGATCATGTTAACGTTCGTCCTCATTATGAAGGGGGCTGAACGTTCGTCTTTTTATGAAATTAAAACGAAGTATGAAAATGGTATTAAGTTGGAAAAGTATTAACGGTGAACAGTATATGAGGTGAAACTATGGTTGTGGAATTTGGACGAGCGTTCCGTGGAGGAACGACTCTTGTATTAAGTATTAAGAAGTGTGTGGTATGACTGTGGTAAAGCTGCTGATGGCCGTTCATCCTGATGTTCCGTGAGTGCTCGTCCTCAAGTAGAGGGGAGTAGGTCATGTGTGGGAACGGCAGGAGGTCCTAGTCCTTCTGAGTACTTTGGACTGATAGGGCTAACCTCGGGTGGCAGCTGTTGTGTGTTTATCAGTTACTACATCACCCGGGTGCACGAACGCCTGTAGATACACAGATTCATACAGTCCGGACGGTCTGTCTTATGAGAGTTTTGGATGAGTTTATGTGTTGAGATATTTCTATAAATACTGATATGTTGATTTGTATTAATGACTTATGAATTAAATTTATATAAGCTTACCCTGTGTTATTTCCTTGTGTTGTCGTTCGTATCTGTACGTCCGTCTTGTCTGTGCAATGATCATCCGTGTGGATGTGAGCAGGCGGAGAGGCGTTGCTTGAAGAAACGCTGGAAGAAGAAAATTTGGAAGACGCCAATCTGGTCGAAATAGAGGTTAAAGCCGAGACCTAGAGTGCTCGTTAAGCTTAGTCTTTAAGTAATTCTGTTTAGAAAATTTTGAACGTTCGGTTACTGTTTGTAAAACCGTTCGTCTCTGAACCTGGAAATACTGCTGCGTTGTATTTAACTCTGTACTTGAGCCGTTCGACTTTATTAGGTTTTATTAGTGTAAAGACTGCACTGTTTTACTGTTAAATGTAATTAAATTCTGATTATGGTTATTACTGTATTTTGGGATGTTACATCTTTTAATTTCCTTTTTATTAAATATTTGATAATTCTTATTTTCAGATATTTTTTTATACAAAAATGAAAACCAAGCAAACTTAGGTTATTGAAGAACTAAGTTATAACCGGTTTTCTGTGGGCACCCTTAATCATTGACCGTCAAAATTCAATTTTCAAGAAGCAGATTCTAATATAATAACGAAGCGTAGTTAAGTTTATTTGAATCAATAGAGTTAGCTTAAGTTTTGTTGGAAAATTTCTTTTAAAAGAGGTTTACATTGAGAAAAAAAATTGAAAAGGAAGAAGGAATTTAATATGTTATTTAACTTTGTATAGGTCAAACCTCATAATTCTAACCTTATTTACTTTCCGATAATCAATTATTTTTAACCCATTTATTAGTTGTAAAAAACGATGTTATTTTAATAATAAATTATAACTAATCAATTTAATAAAAAAATTGAAATACAAATACCCTATTTTAATAGAAGTATATAATACTAGAATTAGTGGCTTTATTTAAGAGTTTATAACACGCGTAATAGTATTTTTATTTTGTGATATGAATAATTTGTAATTTTTAGTAGCTACTATCGAAAATACATATGTATGTATTTTTGTATTATAATATTATATTTTCATGAGTTAAAATTTGACATTTATGTTAATTTTATGTATTTATTCAAATAAATAATAGATGCATTATAAATTTATATATTTAATGTGTAATATATAATGTGAATAAAAGCAATATTGAAAAGAAAAAAAAAAGTAAAAAACTTAATCTATATTATGTAGTAGTATCCAATTACTTTAATTTTTTATTTTTTTTCCTTTATTATTATACACATAACTTAATAATAACTTTGAATTAAAAATATTAAAATTCCGAAATATAACTCAAAACAAAATAAAACATAAACTATGTAGACGAAGGAGATAATCTCATGTATTTTATGATATTAAATTGAGCGTTTTAAATTAGTATATATTGAGGATACTAAAAGTGTTATATTTTATTTATAAAAATTCTCATCCTCATCTTTTTTTATTGCGAAAATAACATGTGAAGAAGGACCAATAATTGTTCGCACGTGCATCACTCTTCTTACCATAAAAGGATGCTTTCCTCTACAATCGTTCCACCTCTTACCATAAAAAGATGTTTTCCTTTACTATTCGCTCGTAATAGTTAATTAATATATTGAAGATAATGTATTATTTAAGTATGATTAAATCCACTTATATTTTTGTTTTGCAGAAGATTTCTAAATAGAGGGATTTTACTAAATTTCAATTTTATATGGTTGGATAACTATTCATATTAATAGATCTATTTTATTTATGAATTGTAGTATTATTTTTTAATATTTCAAATGATTTTTTTATTCAAACAATAAGTCATGCACATCACTGAGTGGAGAAAGTTAATGAATTGATGAAGTAGTTAGATGGTCCAATTTCTTCTCAATAATTGGGTGAGGAAATAAGGATTTGAAAGAAAATGACAGAAGAGAGCTAATTAAGGATGGTGTATTATTATTAATGGTAACGTGTTATGTGGAACATACAGAATAAGAAGTACGTTGAATTGAATTGAATAGTGTTGTTCCCTATTCTGGTCATATACACAACAAAGATTCAGCTGCTACATCACTCTCACCTAAATTCAATCATTAAATATTTCCTATTATTGTTTGTGCATGTAAATAAAATTCTATAATCCAAACTAATTATATATAAATAGGTTATATTTTAAATTCTATTGGACAAAATTATTCAATTCAGTTTATTTTCATAGAAACTTACATATTGTTCGTGATTAAATATTTTGAAATTAATTTGTTATTTATAGTTATGTAAGTGTATATTTAGGAAATTATAAGATTAGTTTATTTTATATTTTATTGTCATAATTTATCTAATTGTGGAAGATTATCACAAGAGATCAAAGTTAATTTTGATGGTGAAAACACCTTGTGCAAAAATACAACATTACCGTTTTAGTGGTGATATTGTTTCTCAAGATTCAATTTTTGTAATAATCTTTTCCGATAGTATAGTCTATAGTTTAACCTTTGATGGAGTTGCTATAATTAAAATAATATTCGTGTTATAAATGGATTTTGTATTAATAATTTAGATGTTTTTAATGGTAGTGAACGAGTGAAGTTTGATTCCTTGATTATGTCTTCTCTTAAGGATATCACTTCAATTATAAATAGTTTGTAGGACTTTAAACAACTTAGATTCAAATCATAATAATTCTGATATAGTTCCTTATTTTTTTATGCCTAAGGAAGCTCGTCCCGTGGATGAATTCAAATTAGTTTTTAAATTGATGAATATGGTTCTTCACGGGGAAGATTCTAGTGTTGAAACAAACGAGTCATTTCAAACTATTAGGAAACCACAAAGGGATAGATCACTAAGGAAGTTAATATCACTAGTGCAGAAATAACATTTAACGTCATGCGTTTAATGTTTAACGAAAGGAAATGCAACGTAAAAAATAATCGGTGACAGTTTTGTAAATAAAATGACATTATAGAAGTCAGTTAAATGGGTCCCCGACGTCAAATAAGGTATAGACGTCAAATGGTCTGCATACAGGATTGAAAAGTCACTATTTTATTGTCTTTAGACGTCTCTACAAGGCCCTTGACGTCCAATTCGACTTTCCCCTCCACAGACGTCAAAAATGTCCAAAAATATCTCATTTGGGCGCCAACATTAATTTTTTTGTCACTTAAACGTAGCCCTGTCCCCCTAAGACGTCAAAAAGGTTTGAAATTACCTTATTTTGGGTGTTAATATTATGTTTTTTTACCATTTAGATGTCAGCTGGGAAGGGGGCCCGACATTTTAGAGCACTTAGACGTTGGCTAAGGAGGGGGTCGATGTCAAATACTCTACATTTTTACCCACTTCAGAACGCGAGCACCGATTAAGTGTTTTTTCTCTCGTTGCGTTCAACTTCTTCCTTTGCTTTCTCTCGTTCGCCATTAACGTTCGTGTAAGTTTTCTTCCATTTTGCACCATTTAAAATCATTTTACACCGATTATATTACGTTTGAAACCATTATCTTTCATTTGTACCGATTAAAATTTCTTTTCATTGGTTTTTTGTGCAGTTCTTGGACGCGTTCTAGGACAATTGTGACGGCGATTTTTAGACCGTTATTGTGTGCATTTTTCTCCTCACCCTAACAGTCGAATGTGTTTTCTCCCTTATCTTCACGGTTAGTTTCATTTTTGGGTTTTTATGTATATTAGTTGTTGCATTTTCATTGGTTGTTGCACTTTAATTGGTTGTTACTACTTAAAATTTTTTGTGGTGTATTCTTATGTTCGATATTGTTTTTTCATGGTTTCAATGGAAAAAAATATATAGGCAATTTTTTTATAGAAAAACAGTTCATAAATTGACGTTTGTTTTAAGAACAGACGTTAAGTAGCGTATGTTATAAGTGTAACATACGTTAATTAACGTCTGTTTAAAAATAACAAACTTCAATTTAACGTCTTTCATTATAACGTCGAACGTTTAACAAACCTTAAAAGTCTAAAATAACATAGTTAAAAGTTATGTTTGTGTTAGTGTATAAGTCATTCGAAATAAAGACTTTTAGTAACACCGATAACTTTTAGTAGATTATGATTTATATTATAGGTAAAAGTTTCACATATTTATGGTGCTGTTAAAGAGTGATAAATAAATTTTAAAATTTCTCATTTTTTTTTAAAGAAATCACTATGCGATGAGTTAATCATCTTGAGCTTTATTAATAAAGAATTATATAAGTGCATGTATTTATTTAAATTATTTTTTTAATAAGTCTTTCTTATTTATGTTTCGGTGTAATTTTTTATCCTATTTAGTATGATACTTTTCATGTTTTGTACTCAATTTTATATATATATTTAATAAATTTTTCATTTACAGTTATTATTGGATTTAGGGATGTGAAGATGTTAACATTTAGTAATACTTAATTTTATTTGGGAAAGCCGAAAAAAATACACTTAGTTAAATATTGATGTATTATTTAATGTACAAATTATAAGTTAATGCATGTAAGTAAAATTTTCAATTTAATGATGGATACGTAGCTGTATTAAATACTTAAAAGAAAACTTTTTCCTCACTAACAAATAGTAAAGATATATGTTATCTTAAAAGAAAATACTTTATTTATTAAAATTTTATTTAGTTAGGGTTAAGGGGGTAAATATTTGCTTTAATAAATAGCGATTATTTAATTAAAAGGAATAAATTATTATTTAATAAATTATTTTCTGTTATCGACAAATTTATATTTTTGGTTTTAGTCGTAACTAGTTTGTTGTTATTTTTGTTTACTGAAAACGTTTATAACTTCCTAAAACAACTAAAATAATTTTCATTCGGTCACGTTTATGCTCTTACCCGTTTTAATTTGATTTTGTTATTTTTTTAAATAATTGTGTAAGTATCATAATTTTATTGTTTTATCAAATAAAGGAATTTATCATTTTCTTTACGCGTAATAACTATTTATTGTTGTCAGTTAATAAATATAAAAGTTATAAACAATCATTATGGTTAAAAAAAGTTAAAAAAATTAATAAAATCATTTCGTTTTGTATATAGAGTCAAGATTTTTATAATACAATCGTTCACACTTTACGTTTAGTTATTTTTATTTATCTTAGTTAAAGTTCTTCACTCAAAACATCTTTTATCTTTGCGTTAAAAATCACTCGGTTATCTTTGCGTTAAAAATCACTCGGTTGTAAATGTAGGGTTAATTTTATTAAAGATAAATGAAATATTAAATTCACAATAAATAAAATCATTTACTTTTTCATTTTTTATCTTTATTCACAACTCAATCGTGACTTATCAAATACTCAATAATACTTTTCAGTAATTTTAGTTAGAAGTAATATTTATAGATAATTATTATAAAAGGAATTCATTTGATCTTCACTCTTTCATAACTGTGCAGTTAATACGTTATTCATGTGGATTATGTGATGATTAGTCACGTACATCAACCAATTCAATTTACCGTCCCTTCCTAGATACCTCATCCAATCAATTTCATTACATGCCGTGGCCATAGAGTAACTAATCTATAAAATCATGGTAATTATATATTTATAAAGGGTCTTCTCCCTTCGTCCTTAACAATTTATTTGTCATGAATTTCTTTTACTCTTTTATATAATCAATTCAATGTTATTATATATAATTGATAAACTAGAAATTTGTGCAATTTTATTAATCAATATTAATATTTTCAATTACTTTTAATCATGCCAGCATCTCCTTCCTACGACATCGTATTCACCCACTTTTATTTTAAAGAGTAGTATAATTTTAAGATTAATGTCAGCCGTTCATTTTTCAATATGCATCAACGGCTATGCTCAATGCACCACCGACAGAATTTGCATTGTATGCCAGTGTGTCAGTCCATTTTATAATATTATTATTATCAGTCAACTTTTTTTATACAAAAGGCTATAATTTTAAAATAGTTATTAAAAACTCACTAAATTTTTTAATACATGGTACTTATATATAATGGCACTGTAAAAGTATACAAAACTCATTACTATTAATAAATTTTACGGAAACTTATTAAATAATAAATGACACTTGGTAGATATAAAAAAAAACCAAGAGTGCACCTTCTCCAAACATTCTTGCGGTTGAGAAAAGCTGATAGACAATGGAACATAATGTAGCAAAGCTTAAAGACTTTTTCTGACATTATTTTGAATTATATTTATTACAATTAAATGAAAATGAAACTTTTTACTGTCTAAGTTAAAGAGTGCAAATAAGGTAAGATATTAATAGCATTGATTTTTGCTATGTTTGGTTAATTAGTAGAATTTTGGGTGTAATTTGAGAGCATTTAATTTGATGAGAAAAATAAAGAAAGAAAGAGAAGTAATGAGGAAGGAGAAGGTAATGAAGGATTAGTAGTTGGGTTGGAAAATTGCATAGTGTTGTGCATTTTATTTGAAGCAAGTGAAAGAAAAGGAAGTGGCAACGAACATTAACGCAGGACGCATAGACGTCACAAAAGACCTTTGTCATTCAATCTAATTTGTTTCTTCATCTGTCTCGTTTCAAAGGAAAAATAAAAAAGGTGTTCTTCTTCTAAGTTCCAAATCTTCAACCACTGAGAGAGAGACAACCCCTCCGACATTTTCTCTATTCTTCAAGCAAACTCCTCGTCTCAGATCTCTCTATCTCTCTAGGGTTTCCTTTTCTCTCGCTGCTATTTATGATCACTCTCTGACGCGCTTCTCTCACCAAATCAGGTCATTCCGTCTCTTCTCCTTCGTCTCTGGTACGCTTCCGCGATTTCCAATTATCGATTCCAATGCGCCTGCATCGTCGCTGATTGAGATCTTTTTTGCAGATTGGAAGGATTCCTGTGGTTGGAGATGGTGGTTTCGGGGCCAATCACGCCTGGGCAGGTGCGTTTCTGCGTGGTTACTACTCTGATTGTTTGATTCGCTTGTTCAATTCTCTAAACTGCCACTGCTGAATGGCTTTCACTTCTCTGTCCTAGTTCTGAGTTGCCATTTCTCTGATCTGCTTGCGTGTTGTGTTGTTTGCAATTTGCATCTGATCGTTAACAAGTATGCGGGTTGTTCAATTTGATGGAGTGATAACTTGAGGCAATTCGTTTTTAAGTTCGAATGACTGGAGAGTTTAGATGCTGATTCCGTTGTTTTTGTGATCTGAAGCAGTGTGTGATAAGATAAGGCTCAACATGTTTTGGAAAACCTTTAAGACATTAACTTGAATGGCATTTTGTTTTTGTTTGAGTATGTTCTGTCCAAGCCAACTATCACGATGCTCTCTCAAGCTTGAGAATGTTGACGTGGAGTTTAAGAAAATGTAAATATGGTTTCTGTTTGTTTGTGATTAGTGACTTGTACTGGGACGGACCTCTTTTCCAGCTTCTGATCATTGTGGAAAGTTAAAATGTTTATGCGAATTTTTGGGATGTCACTTTTCTGATGGAGCTTGGCTTTATGTACTCAGGTGTCTTTCTTGCTGGGGGTTATTCCAGTCTTTGTTTCATGGATGTATTCAGAGTACTTGGATTACAGGAAGACCTCATCTCCTCCCAAAGTGTAAGTTACTTTTTTGTCAATAAAGCAAATTATATTGGCTTTACTAGTTTGGGGTGTTAAAGTTCATTGGTGGAATATATTTGTATACAACTTTCTCTCTTCTACTTGACCATTTGTTCCCGCAATTGGATGGACGTTGTTGTGGAGGGAGATCACGATGAAAGAAGTTAAAAGATAACTATGATCTTTGAAGTAGTGATGTAATCTGCATTGGTAAAGCAAAAATCTTTGAAGTAGGTAGTATCTAAGGTGTTGGGGATCGATGGTGGTCCAGAAATCATTTAGCAGCATTAATCATCAAATTCATGACACACTCTTTACTTGCGGATCAGAAACTACACGGGATCTTTGTTGTAAATATGAGATTGTTCAAAAAATCAGTGAACAGATACTCCATAGTTATATATTTAATAAATAAATAGATGTTGCTACATACACAAATTAATGTCTCATGTGGACATTGATTCAAGTGCTTGTGTCATTCAAACCAAACTGCTATTGAGAATTTGGTATTAGATAGTTGTGTTTTGAACATATACTCCAACTAATGTGGATGGTAACTTTCCATCTGACTTTGATCTATTCTAAATTTTTATTTTAACAACTGGAGATATCACTTTTTGTTGGTCAAAGACATACTTTTTTTTTATCATGCTACTTTGAAAACTGAACTTCCTACTCTAGAGTTGTTTATTCATGGAAAATGTAATGTTATTTATGTGCGAATTTTTCTGATTCTTAATAATTTATTTTTGTGGAGTGCAGTCATTCAGATACTCATCTTGAAGAGTTGGGTCAGGATGCAATTAAGGGAGATGATCGTGCAATTTTGCTGGAATCAGGGCTTACAAGATCAGCATCAGCAAAATTCCATCCGTCGTCTGTCAAAATGAATTTGATTCGGTCATTTTCTATGATAAGAAATTTCATGGGGTTCTTTCCTCTATTCTACCTTTATCTTTAAAGATCCTTACCATTTTACTTGTAATGTGTAGGTTTTTGACCATGGATGATTCTTTCTTGTTAGAAAATCGAGCAACTTTGAGGGCAATGTATGTCAAGTTTTTGTAAATGACCAAATATAACCTGTTCCACACTATCTCAATTCTGAAAATGTATTTACAACTTTTTTAGGGCCGAATTTGGGTTGATTCTGTTTTATTTCTACATATGTGATCGGACCAACATACTTGGAGATTCCACCAAGGTACTTGTATACAGGTTATTATGTTCCCACTTGGTTTTGCGTGAGCAACAACTTGAAATATTGTTTTGAAGTGATATGCATAAAGGGACCTTTTCTTCTTCCAATACAAACTCAGTTTATGTATACTTTATAATTATTTGCTCTTTAGTGCGACTACATTTTTTGTTATTAATTTTTTCTATTTTTCTTTTTAATATTTATAATTAAATTATACCCCTTTTGACATGTGGCTATGAATACTTGCATGCTAACCATACAAGTAATTGAAAATCATGCTATCTTGTAAAATGTATCACCTTAAGTGTAAGTTTTTTCTTAGGTAGCTTTTGCACTAGTCATATTTAACAATTTATGATTTCTTAGCTCAATACGCTTTTATGTTTTTTTTTTCTTTATCATTGCTTTTCACTAGGTTTGTTATGATTTATTCCATGATACAGGCCTGACTTGGGAAGAGATATCTTGTTACATGTTTTAATTGTAGTATTTTACACCTTTAATTCAAAATTCATAACTTCATAGCCCAATGAAATTTTATGCAATGTTTTTTGTTCATCCATCACAATCTGCCTTGGTTGGATATATAGCGGACACTGACTTGATTTGCGAATGCTTAATTAATTCTATGTTATCTAAAGATACGTGTTTAAATCTGCACTAGTGGTCTGTATATTTAAATCCTTATATATTTATATGATTTCAATCTAATAACTTTTTTACTTGCTGGACAATCCTTTTCCTTTGGGCAGAACTATAGTCGGGATCTTTTTATCTTCCTCTACCTTCTTCTGATTATAGTTTCAGCTTTGAGTTCACTGAAGAAACATAATGACACATCATCCTTTTCTGGAAAAAACATACTTTACCTTAATCGGCATCAAACAGAGGAGTGGAAAGGGTGGATGCAGGTGAGCTCACCTTTTTATATTATGTTGAAAACTTGTAAACAAAGATGTCATATTTTATGCTTACCTCTACAATAACCCTTTCTTTTGTTTGGTGTGTTAGCATAAACGTTAATATACCTTGTGCAATTGCCTACTTTTTGTGAAACAAGGTTTCAACAAAATTCTTATCCCAGTAGGTGAGATTGACTACATGAATTTGTAGATCTTTTTGGCTTAAAACCAAACGGACTTTCCACAGCCCTATTATCTTATATTAATCTTGCTCATTTACCTTTTCCAAGAAATTCAGTGTGAATTTCAAGCCAATGCCCACAAGCAACTGTGAAAATTTGAAGCTATTTGATGATGTATGATTGTCGTGAAAATTAAATATAGTATTATTCCTGTATATTGCTTTCAAAAGGGCCATAATTCATTAGAAACTATTTAAATTTTGTCTGACACTTCTATGTACTGATTCAGCTGTTCAAGCTTTTGTTCCATTTGTTCAGGTTCTCTTTTTAATGTATCATTATTTTGCTGCGACGGAGATATACAATGCAATACGTGTTTTCATTGCTGCATATGTTTGGATGACTGGATTTGGCAACTTCTCCTATTATTATGTCAGAAAAGATTTTAGCCTTGCACGGTTTGCTCAGGTAAATGAATCCTTGACCTTAAATACTGTTTTTGTTATACTTGATGTTCAGTGTCTATCCTTTTCCCGTCACTCTTTTTGCATGAATAGTATACCTAACTCATTAAAATTCCATGCAGATGATGTGGCGGCTCAATTTTTTTGTGGCCTTCTGCTGTATTGTTCTTAACAATGACTATATGCTCTACTATATATGTCCAATGCACACTCTTTTCACTTTGATGGTGTATGGAGCATTGGGTATATATAACAAGTATAATGAAGTTCCCTCAGTTATGGCTGCAAAGATTCTGGCATGCTTTCTTGTGGTGATATTGATTTGGGAAATCCCTGGATTCTTTGACATATTTTGGAGCCCATTTTCTTTCTTTTTGGGTGAGTAATATTATACGTAACTTGTACTTCGCTGTTATTGGTTCAACTTTTGGTTATGCTCATTTGCTGACTCTTCTTTATTAAGTACTCACATTTCTTATCTTGCCATCTGGATGAACTAGACCAACTTGATAGCCTCAAACCTTCTCTTTTTCACCTTTGCAATGGCCCCTAAAGTTTTCTGGGCTTTGAATTGAATGGTTATATTGTGCTTCAAATTGTAGATGTTTGCCTCTTGTTAACTGTAATTACAATCAAACCGATGAAATAATTCTTAAATTTTGGGCCCAACTCATCCCTACAAATTTGATTTGTGAAGAGAGGGGTGCATAAACTTTGTTAGTTCTTATTATGTCACTATTTGTAGTCAACGTGGGACTTTTCAAAATAATAATGTTATTGTCAAAAGGATACTAATATATATTTATGTCGAATACACTCTATTTTATAAAAGTAATCCACTGATGTGTCCTCTCTCTCTCTTTCCCTCTTTGTTATGTATGTAGTCTGTTTACAATTTTCTAGTCGATTTGCTATATAAACTTACATGATGTTTAGTGCAAATGCATAATTTTAACTTTTGTGTGCCAGGTTATACTGATCCTGCAAAGCCAGATCTCCCTCGAATGCACGAGTGGCATTTTAGATCTGGGCTTGATCGCTACATCTGGATAATTGGAATGATTTATGCATACTTTCACCCAAATGTAATCTCGAATACTGGCTTGTGTCGTGGCCATTGTTTTTTTGTGCTTTTTATAATATTTGGTCCAGCTATCTTAAATATTAAATATTTCACCATCTCAGGTTGAGAAATGGATGGAAAAATTGGAAGAGAGTGAAACCAAGAGGAGAGTTACGATCAAAACTGGCATTGTTTCTGCTGCACTATTTGTGAGTTACATGTCCTAAAATACATTGATAAGCTTATTCATGGTTTTCTATTCTCCTATGTTATTACTTGAATATTATTTATGTAGACCAAGAATAGTAAACAAGAACATCTCTTTCATTTATCTTTTCTAGGTGGGGTACTTGTGGTATGAATACATATACAAGCTGGACAAGGTCTCATACAACAAACTCCACCCTTACACATCATGGATTCCAATTACGTGAGTGTTATCTTTTTCTTTTGTTCCTTTTGTTTTCTCCGTGTTTTCTGTTTTTTTGCTTTATACTTGGAAGACAGGAAACCTATAGTAATATGTGAGATGTGATTATATTTTGTTTTCATCTCCTATTGATCCCTTTACCTTATTATTATGATGTTCAGTGTATACATTTGCTTGAGGAATTTCAGTCAGCGGCTTCGTAATTTCTCTTTGACCCTCTTTGCGTATGTTCTTTACCTTAATTATTGAAATTCCATGTTGATTGGTTTTGGCAGATTTTATTATTTGGTGACAGCTATCAATTTTTTGGTTGCTTAATTTCCTCCATTTTCGTACAGATGGCTTGGCAAGGTTACTTTGGAGACATACATTTCCCAGTTTCATATTTGGTTAAGGTGTGTATGCATCTGAGCCCTTCTCCCTAGGTTATTGTCCAAGTTACATCAAGAGGACTCCGTAAAGCATTGTAATTAGCAATTTTGAAAGAGTTATTGTGGTCTGAGGGATATGTGCTCAACCCATTTTTCGTACTCAAATGAATGATGAATCAAATAACATTTAATTGCTTCATATTTTCATTGCTGAAGATCCTTTAATTGGTAATATTATTTTATGTTTAGCGATAACCCAGCTCAACAGCAACAGTGCTTATCTAATTTCATTAGTTTTGTAGATCACGTTTTAGTTTTAGTAGTGGCTATAGTTAGACATGGTTGGAGAGACTGGAAGTCACATGTGTTGATAAATTTTTCAGCACGGATAATGTTGTTTGTTGTTGCATCTTTATATCTTAGTATATTGGATCAATAATACATAGGACAATGTTTGATTGGAATTATGAAAAAACTTCACCTCAGCAAGGGCGTACTTCATAACTTCCTCTTTGTTTGCAGGTCTAACATGCCAAATGGACAGCCCAAGTGGCTTCTTTGTCTTATACCAGAGTATCCTATGCTCAATTTCATGCTTACCACTGCTATATACGTCTTTGTATGGATCTTTCTTCTTTCCTTCCATATGTTTATTTTTCTTATTTGTATTCAGGTCTCATTAAAGACATCATACTAATTACTAGGTTGCACTATTATCTTGATACGGTTTGCAGGTATCTTATCGACTTTTTGAATTAACAAATATACTTAAGACGGTGTTCATACCAACAAAAGACAATCGGCGGCTGCTGCATAATTTTATTACTGGAGTTGTCATTTCCCTTTCTCTGTACTGCATCTCGCTTATTCTGCTTCTGATTC
The DNA here is from genome assembly GCF_029865625.1 of Vigna umbellata. Taxonomy (NCBI): domain Eukaryota; kingdom Viridiplantae; phylum Streptophyta; class Magnoliopsida; order Fabales; family Fabaceae; genus Vigna; species Vigna umbellata. The sequence goes on along the minus strand of NC_142165.1, from coordinate 58,592,525 downwards.
CTCATTCAACGGTAAGCCTCTATATTGCTTTGTAAAGGAATAGTTCTTTGATACTTCTTGGGAAAGGATTACATTATATAAAATCTCGGTGCTTAGGTGCTTGTTCATGCTGCATAAAGCTTCAAAAATGAATATCAAGTTTGAAGCTTGCTAATTTTTTTCATAACAGAAGCGGGGGAGATGGTGGGGGGTGGATCATAGGTGCTTTCTCATGTTCTTAAATTAATATAATAATCAGAAATTTCATTGATGCTGTCAGGTTTGAAATTCAAGACACCAAAGAGAGATTCCGGACAGTTCCCTTTGGATTGGCTATGCTGAAAACTGTGGATTAAAATACTGGGAAACGTGGAATCTCTTTTTTGGAGCAATGTTTCTGTAGTTGTGGGGGAAGTAGTATCCTCCAAGAAGGCATCAAATATAAACGTTGAGTGTTGGTTTGCATCGGAGGTTGGCAGATGAAAGGGGGAGATTAAATTCGAAGGAATTTGAACCAATTTTCTATAAATTCATTTGTGCTCACACATAAAAGGTAGGATCGTGATACAAATCCGTCTTGGCTTCGAAGAAATTCAAGATTCATTTCAATACCTGTTCCTGTTCAGTTTTCATTGCTATTTTTTTGTCTTCGCCTTTGAAGGATAAGGAAATATATGTATATTCTTTTTTACAATCTTACCAGAAACGCGGTGTCCTACTCTTGTAACAATAGTTTTGTTTAATGGCTATAAGTTCAAGTATAGTGTTCCCACTTTTTTTGGTTCATTGGGGTAGGAGTTGTGGGAATATTGTTGTCAAGCATTATCAATTCTCCTAAATATTCTTTAAAGTAATAAAACTTCCCAGGTATCTCTCCAGTATTAAATATCACCAATTTAGTTTCTCAGTTATTTTGTAAACGTTCACGGATCAAGTTGAAGGGATTTTTAATACTTGAAAGATTATATATATATATATATATATAGTAATAGTGCTGTAATGAGTGTCCTGACGGGTCTCATCTTTAGAAACCAACATGCCCTTCCAAGAGTGAAGAACGTCCACTGAAGTGTCCTTAATCTGCTCTTGAAACTCTGGAGCATGAAACCAGCGTTAATGAAAGAGGATTGAGCCTGAAAGCTTGTTTGTGGTTTGTTTTGTAGAAGATTTATTTTTTGCATTCCCATATTCTCCTTCCTTTACACATCCATATTTTTTTCCTTTTCACCGCCATAAATATGAAATCTCCATTTTTCGCTTAAAAAGTTACTTTCGGTAATCAAAAGTATTTTTTGACATAAATAAAACTTTTGAATTAACAATTGAAAAATTACTTTTGACTTTCGAGTTTGTAATTTCGAAAACTTGTTACTTTCAAATGTGTAATTTTGAAAACTTGTTACTTTCAAATTGTACAATTTAAAAGTCAAACATTCGAAAATTATTTTTTCTCCATATTACATTATGAAAATCATGAATGAAACCAATTTTCACCAATTTACTTTCATCCTTGTTTCACTCTATTCTTCTTCTCCAAGCTTTTGTGTACTCCGTGTTCTTTTTACCTTAAAAACTTTCATCTTCAATTAATGGCAACAATATTCTGTTTTTTTAAACAAATCTCTAACTCTATTGAAAACACTTCTACTGCAACTAGATATTGTTTTCTTCCTACTCAAGTTTTAACTGCAAAATTATTGGACTTTAATAGTAAGAAATTTGCTCCCATTTTGGGCACTGAATAAGAAACCAAGAAGATTTAGGTAATCCTAAGTATTAATTCCTTTTTCCTTTGAAACTCAACAAGTTGATCCGTGTTTTAAAAAAATTCATGATTTTTCATAAGTATGGTCTAAATATGTGTAGTTAGACAATTGATTTTTTTTTGTCATATGATCTCATAAAGATAATCACATATTAAGTTTTAAAGATTTTTCATTTTTTGAGTTAATTTAACAAATATAACTTGTATTATGAAAAATTAGGAAATAAAGAATCCCTCAATGTTTTATATTGATTCGTTTATAGCGGAAACCATGTCTAGTTTTCAACTAACTAATTAAGTTATACTAAGCATATTACTATTACAAAGTAAAAACAAATATTTTTTCGAATCATAGTAATTCTTGATTGAACTGTACGTGTATTATTTCATAATCCTGCTAAATTATTATTTGAACTTAGCATTTCTTGACTAAAAATCCCAAGTATGCTTTTAGATCATAGTTGTCCCGAACTAATTATAGTGATTATTCTTTAAAGAACAAGTCACTCTAAGATTAAGACAAATAAAATGTTTTTGTGAATAACAAACTACGATTTTTCAGTCACTAGAGAGGGATACCATCTTTCATTATTTGCAAGGTTGAACACCTACTAATTTGTTAAGGATTGAACACAAATTATGTTCTTACAAAACTTTAACATACATGGAAAAATCAACAAAGTGATAACACTTTTAAACAATAATTATTCTTTTTGTCTCCTTCGTCAAGGAGTGTCTTTAAATAATCGCTTGAAGAGGTAGTCATTGCAATATTTGTTCTTATTGTTGAAAAGCTTTGAATTCATTTTCCCATTCCTATTTTATCCTTAGTCAAATTTTAGGGTTAATATTTTTTAACCTCTACCCACTCTAATCCTCTACATGTATGCAGCGACAACTCTTCTTCCTCTTTATCGTTCGTCCCCTCATTGTTTCATTATACTCTTCTTCCTCTTTTTCACGTTCCACTTCTTCCTCTCATTCTTTAATTGTGATAGAATTATGGTCCCAGAGTGTGGTGGACTTTCATTAGCTGGTGTGCTTAGTGAGAGATTGCAAGTGGTGGTGGAAGCAATTGATCAGCCGTGCCAAGATCGGTGTGTGGTGGTGGTGGTGTGGTGGTACTTGAAGGATTTGTCGTGAAGGTGCGTAATAAACCCTAAAAAAATAAACATATAATCTTTAAAGATGTGAGCATCCCTCGGTGGATGTCGATATCCGTTTTGCCCATCCGTTGACGGATGCTCACATCCGTTTAAAGTTACATGTTTATTTTATTAGTTTATTTTTTATATTAATTTTGGAGATATTTTAATAATGTAATTTATATGTTTTGATGTATTATTTTTGAAAATATTTTTGATGTATTTTAATAATGTATTTTTGAAGATCTTTATTGTTATTAGTTTATATTTATATTTTTTTGTATTTTGCAGTTATATATAATTAGTTTTTTGTTTTAATGTTTTTGTATAATATATATTTTTAATATATTGTTTTTGTATTCTTTAACAATTTTATAATTATATAAAAAATATTTATTAGTTTAATTATATAAAATATATAATTTTATTATATTAATATTTTTGTAATTAAAACAAATATATGTGGTAGAGTTGGGAAGGTGAGAATCTAAAAAGAGAGAGAAGGAGTGTTGGGAAGTGGGGCTGAGTAAAAAGTAAAAATGAATAAAAGAATAAGGTTTGAGTTTAAAATAAATAAATAGAGTTAAAAGTAAAAAATGTTATTTTTGTGTATAAGATTGGGGATGTGGAGGGAGAAGCGGTGGTGGTGGAGGGAGTAGCATCCTTAAAAGATTGAGAAGGAAAAAGAAGTATTGGGCCTGATCCAATATTATCATGACTGACCAAGTTGTAGTTTTCATTTGACAATTACCTATAGTTTACCCAACGAAGTAAGAAATTTGCTTGTATTTTATAGTCTCTTAAACAAAGTACTTAAAATATTTTACATAATTTGTTCATCTTCTATTTGAAAACTTTTTTTTTTTATATTTTATGTTTTCTTATATTAGACAATTAATAAAAAAACTTAAAAAATAGAGATGTTGAGTTTTAACACAATTGTAATTTGTAGGGTCACAAAGGAAACACGTTGTCATGGTTGCCTTCATAGTCTAACATTTTATACTTCTTCTGGAACACTTGTATTGGTGTTTTGGTCAACATTTGATTTTAAAGTTTCTGTACCAGGAAGTGCCGGACGCCGTACGGAAGGACACCCACACAAATGGCCGTTCGCCCTTTCCGGTGCCCACGTTACCCAAAGGGCTAAATGCCCGTCCGTCCAACCGGATAGAACCTCTGTTTGTAAGAAAAACTTTGAAGAACTCACATGGAATTCTATCACCACAGGATAGCCCCGCACTCTCCACATTCACAAAAAGTGTTCTTCAAGAAAATCCCGAGAGACGAAACGTCTGGAAAGTATGTATGGAAAGGGGGCTTATGTGCTAACAGGACCTCCCAGCATAGGCCGAGCAAGCGGTTAACACTGCCACCCACTAATCAGGACGAGCGCCCACGCACTCAAGAGGGGACGTCCAGCTTTTCAAGATGGGACGTCCGCCCAGATGGCAACCAGGACGAGCGTCCAGCCATTCGAGATGGGACGTCCGCCCAAGATAGTGCGTCCGTCCAAGGCCGCTCGCCCAGGTCGCAATCATAGACCGCGCGTCCGTCCAAGGCTGCTCGCCCAGATCACAAGCAGAACCGAACGTCCACCCGTTTCAGTTACCAAGACTGAACATCCAAAAGAACTGACTTTCCGAGGATTCATAGATCCAGCGGCCTTCCAGCGTTGCCCATCCGGACGTGGACAACCCCTTCGCACAATAAAATTATGCTCGGGCTTGGGGGGCTTATGTACTAACAGGACCTCCCGGCATAAACCGAGCGCACAACCATTCAGTAAATGGACGCCCGCCCAAGATGTCAATCAGGACGAGCGTCCAACCACTTGAGATGGGACGTCCGCCCAAAATGTCAATCAGGACGAGCGTCCATCCGTTCAAGAGCTGGACGTCCGCCCAAAATGGGACGTCCGCCCAAGTTTACTTTCACTGAGCTGAACATCTTCCCAAGGATGGGACGTCCGTCCGAAATGGCGAGCGTCCACCCAATCAAGAGGGGACGTCCGCGCCCAAGGATTGGACGTCCGCTCAGGAGCTGGACGTCCGCCCGAGATGGTAAGCGTCCAGCACTTCATGAGTCGAACGACCGCCTAAGAGCGTCCGTCCAGTGTGACAAGTAGATCCAGGCGGACGCTCACCCAGGGTAACGTCCCTGGCCAAACATCATTCTCAACCGACCGCACTTTGCTGATTACACGGTTAAATGCTAATGACACGTTAAAGTCCTTAATAAGGATTAAGGCATTATTGGGCCGTTCCCAGGCCCCCAAAAGGTAAAAGCCCATTACGATCAGTATAAATAAAGGTCTCAGGTATGATTTCTGGACAGATTGCTTAGAACGCAACACATGCATGCATTATATAACGCTCTGTCATATTACTGACTTGAGCGTCGGAGTGCCTTTAGCAGGTACCCGGCCCCTCCCCAACTCGGAGTGAGTGTTGGAACAATCGGTACCGTTATAGAATCTTGCACAGCGGAATAACTTATAAAGCGGAAAGCGTGTTCAGTCAAACTCTTAATAAGATGGTCAGTTTTATAAATTTAATTTACTTAGAGACAAATTTCCAAACAGTTGATGTGTATAAAACAGTAAAAAGTATAGAGAGCAAGAAAATTCAACACAGAATTTTTATCCTGGTTCGATTCAAAAGAATCTACGTCCAGTTGTTAATCACTATAAAAAGTGATTAACGTTTTCACTAAAAATAGTTTCACAAGTTTACAATAGAGTGAATGAAACAGAAAACAGATAAAACCTTCCTTCGAACGAACGAACCGGAAGAACAGAAACTTTGCCAACTTGAAGAGAACCGCTCCGACCTTTGACCCACAAAGCGCGAGCTTCTCCTTTTCACAAGACCAGGCAATGTAATGAACAAGCTTTTGGAACTTCCTCAGATCACACTGTATTCTCAAAAGCTTTTTGTTCAACTGTTATTTTTCTAATTTCACCAAAACAAAATATATAGCCAAGTACACTGAATGCCAAAGGTCAACTCCCAACTGCCATGAATAATCGATTATTGTAAGTGATAATCGATTATTCAAGTCCGTTACAGGGTTTTCAAAAAGTGATAATCGATTATATGAAGTGATAATCGATTATTCCTGTATGACTCTGTGATAATCGATTATTGCTATTCTATAATCGATTATTGAAGATAAAAATGCAAGCTTACAAGGTTTACAAGAATTTCCTACTACATTTAATTTCTACAAATTGCTTTTAACTAATTTTAATATCTTCTTCAACTAAACATCTTGTAGCATCATCAAAACAAATTTCTTCAAGATTTACCAATACTCCTTATTGGTAACAATCTCCCCCTTTTTGATGATGATCAAAAATTCAATTTTAAAAGCAAGTTTGGCTTACCTGCAAAACATATAAGCTAACAAACAGCAACAAGGTTAGCAATACCTGTAATAATTTATACTTTTCCCTTTGTATTATTCTTCTCCCCCTTTTTGATCAGAAGCAAAAAGATCGAATGGTAAAGGCTCCCCCTAAATATGATCTCCCCCTCAATTAATCAAAGGATGCATATAATCAAGAGATCATTTGTATTTATGAAAAGAAAAGTACATTATAAGAAGACACATAACAGACTGAATTTTAACATAGATGAAATGGCAAGTAAACAACAAAACAGTCTAACAGAGAACCTATATCTAAAACTCAGGACTAGGAGATCTCGCGGGAGGTTGAATGTTGAGATGATTCTCGATGTTAGATAGGCGAACATCAAGATCAAGAAATTGATCAACCATGTGCTCATCAACAGATCGTTGCCAATCATAAATCGCCTCAAAGTGAGTCTTTTGTGCAAGACTCATATCCTCCAATTGTTTAGATAACCTTGCAAAATGTTCTTCCATAGAAATTGAGGAAGAGGAGGGTATGTTGGATGGTCCAGCATCAGACGGAGCAGCGGCACTTACGGGGTCAGCCATATGAGTGTCCATGTCATCATCTTCATCTTCATCAGGATGATCATCATCTTTGTGAATAAGGACCCTGCCTCTAGTAATGAATCCCATCTGACGAAAGGTAGTATCGCCAATTTCCGAGCCAACAACTTGAGTGGCTTGGACAAGTTCTCCTTCAATATTGACCCCTTTGTACTCCAAGATTCTAGAAATAAGAAGAGCATAAGGAAGGTGATAAGAATGAGATTTCTTAGCTTTTACCATAGTGTCAGCAATGAGAGCAGGCCAATCGATGTGGATGTGATTCAGGATCCCATACAGAAGAAGTAGATCCTGTTCAGAACATTGAGCATGATTGGTTGCTCTAGGACATAGGATCCAGACAAGTAAGTAGTGAATCATCCTTGCTTCAACCTTGAAACCTCCAACAAGCAATTGCCTTCGATTAGTCTGTTGTTCAGGGTGACGTAGGAAGGATTGGAAGGTCGATAATCGATCGAAATCTTGGAGTCCGAGATGAACTTTAACAGCATCATCCCAGATGGGTAGTTGGGCAACGTTGGTCCACACATCATCATCTAAAATTATAGGGACACCCTTGACTTTGGTGGAAATAATCCCATCTCGATATCGCAAGTTGAAGTAGAACACTCTGATGAGATCGGGATAAATGCAACCGTTTTGCTCCACCAGATTTGAGAGTCCTTGATCATTAAACAGCGCTGGAAATTGAAATCCATAGAAACGGAAAAAATCAAGGCGAATATACTTTACTGCCATGATTCGTCTCTCTTGCCAGGAAGAAACATAGTCCGCATGTCTTTCTTGATCTGAAATCCATCCATCAATCGTTGCCGGACGTGGTTGAGAGGAAGAGGATGCTCCAACAGCTCTGCGGCGATGTCTCCTTGAATCTGCCATGGAGAAAGGTTGAGGGAGTGATAGTTTGAGAGAGTGAGTAAAATTGGAGGGATTTGAAGCTCAAGATTTGGATTTCAGTAGTTTCTAGGTGCAAAGAGATGGCTAACAATCGATTATAGAGGCCTATTTATAAGAAGAAGGGAAGAACTAGCCGTTTATGACCGTTTTGAGCCGTTATGGAGTCTCCAACGGCTTTATTTTTGAAACTGGTAGCGTGATAATCGATTATCGTAAGTGATAATCGATTATCTGCTCGTTGGTCACTTTCCAGAAATTGTACGATAATCGATTATGTATGAAGATAATCGATTATTTGCTCATGATTTTCCAGGTATGAGTTTGAAAATTCATAATCGATTATGGAGTAAGATAATCGATTATCTTAGTGTAGAGGATGTATCCCAGGTTTGTAATAATCGATTATGACCTGATGATAATCGATTATGAACGCTGATCTTACAAAAATTTGCAAAGAACCATAAATGTGGAGTCTAAGACATGTCTAATACCCCTAACTCTCTTCTAAGCTCATAGAATCTATCTTTAGGCAGGGCTTTAGTAAAGATATCAGCTAATTGATGTATCGTGTCAATGTATTCAATTTGGCAATCTCCCTTTTGAATGTGATCTCTCAAGAAATGATGTCTAATTTCAATGTGCTTAGTTCTTGAGTGCATTATGGGGTTCTTAGTTAGGTTGATAGCACTAGTATTATCACATTTCAAAGGAATGTGATCAAGGAAGATATCAAAATCCTCCAGTTGCTGTTTCATCCATAAGATTTGGGCACAACAATTGCCAGCAGCAATGTATTCAGCTTCAGTAGTAGATAAAGCTACACAAGCCTGTTTCTTTGAATGCCAAGACACTAAAGAACAACCCAGAAAATGACAAGTGCCACTAGTACTTTTCCTATCAATTTTACAGCCACCATAGTCTGCATCAGAATAACCTATTAAACTAAGTGAAGCATCAGATGGATACCAGAGTCCAAAAGAAGTGGTTCCTTTAAGGTATTTCAAAATCCTTTTGACAGCAATTAGATGAGATTCTTTAGGATTAGCTTGGTACCTAGCACACACACATACACTTTGCATAATGTCTGGTCTACTAGCAGTTAGATACAGTAAGGATCCTATCATTCCTCTAAACATGGTTTCATTTACCCCTTCACCAGATTCATCCTTATCTAAATAGCAAGACGTTGCCATAGGTGTGTTGGCTTCTCTACAAGTATCCATACCAAACTTCTTAAGTACTTCTCTACAATATTTAGTTTGAGAGACAAAAGTCCCCCCATCTATTTGCTTTATTTGCAGCCCTAAGAAGAAGGTAAGCTCACCCATCATAGACATCTCAAATTCACCTTGCATTATTTGTGCAAATCCTTCACATAATGAATTATTTGTAGACCCAAAAATAATGTCATCTACGTATACTTGAACAATCAAGATATGTTTTCCTACTTTCTTAATAAATAGGGTGGAATCAACCTTTCCTCTAGAGAAATCATTTTCAATCAAGAAGGTACTAAGTCTTTCATACCAAGATCTAGGTGCCTGTTTAAGACCATACAAAGCCTTTTTTAACTTATAAACATGATTAGGATATTTAAAATCCTCAAAACCAGGAGGTTGACTAACATATACCTCTTCTTTAATAAAACCATTCAAAAATGCGCTTTTCACATCCATTTGGTACAATTTAAACTTCATCAAAGAGGCATAAGCAAGTAATAATCTAATTGCTTCTAACCTGGCTACTGGAGCGTAAGTTTCATCATAGTCGATACCTTCCTCTTGACAGTAGCCCTTTGCAACTAACCTGGCTTTGTTCTTTGTGATGTTTCCATCTTCATCAAGCTTGTTTCTAAACACCCACTTTGTTCCAATGACTTGAAAATCATCTTGTCTAGGAATGAGTTGCCAAACATCATTCCTTTCAAATTGATTAAGTTCTTCTTGCATAGCAACACACCATTTATCATCTTGAAGAGCTTCCTTTATGTTCTTAGGTTCTACCTGAGACACAAAAGCTACTGTTAAGCAGAAATTATTAAGATTGTGTCTAGGAGTTACCCCTTTTAATATATCTCCGATGATGTTGTCCAGAGAAAGTCCTCTGGGTTGTTGATAGCTTTTAGGATCAACTACTTGATGTTCATTTTGAGTTTCTGGTGGATAGTTTTCATTTAGATACATCTCTTCAAGAGCTTCCCTCAAATAATCCTCATCACCTGCAATTGATTTATTTGACTCAAGAGGGTTCACCTCAAGGTCCACAATTTCATCAAAGACAACATGCATTGATTCTTCAATTGTCAAGGTTCTTCTATTAAACACCCTATATGCTTTGCTAGTTAAAGAATATCCTAAGAAGATTGCCTCATCAGATTTAGCATCAAATTTGCCTAAATTATCTTTACCATTATTCAAAACAAAACATTTACATCCAAAGATTTTCAAGTGAGATACATTTGGTTTTCTACCGTTAAACAGTTCATAGGGAGTTAGCTTAAGAATAGGCCTAATTAGCATTCTGTTCAACACGTAACAAGCAGTACTAACTGCATCAGCCCAAAAGTATTTTGGCACATTTGATTCATTTAAAAGAGTCCTAGCTAGTTCTTCTAATGACCTATTTTTCCTTTCAACAACACCATTTTGTTGGGGAGTTCTTGGAGCAGAGAAATTATGAGCAATTCCATGTTTTTCACAAAACTTTTCAAAAGATTCATTTTCAAACTCACCACCGTGATCACTTCTCAAGGTTTTGATTTTCAATTCCTTTTCATTTTGAACACGTTTTGCAAACGATTTGAATGCTTTAAAAGCTTCATTTTTAAGGGTTAAGAAGAATGTCCAAGTAAATCTAGTGTAATCATCAACAATCACAAGAGCATAGTAGTTTCCACCAAAACTTTTAATTCTAGATGGACCAAACAAGTCCATATGCAGAAGTTCTAAAGGTTTTGATGTTGAAATCATAGTTTTAGATGAGAATGAGGATTTGGTTTGCTTTCCCTTTTGACATGCAGAGCAAAGTTTATTTTTCTCAAATTTTAAATTTGGCAAACCAATCACAAGATTTTTTGAAATCAATTTATTCAAATGTTGCATATTGTCGCAACCGGAATCGCGACGGGACGACGATCCAAATAAGAAACGGGTTTTAAAAAGAGATTTGGAGTCGCCACCATAGTTTATTATGGAAAACTATGGAAAAACCTCAAAATGATAAAGCACGGTCCACGAAAACCATATTCTGGGTTCGGGAGTCGGTTACGTGTAGGGAAGGTGTTAGCACCCTACAACGCCTGCCCTAAGGCAGTACCTTTAACTAAATGCGCGAATATGATGTGGTTTTCAAAATGTTTAATTATCCCCTAAAATAAAATTCTAAATAAACAAAACATATTTTTTAGTTTTTTGGGCCCGACAAGGATTGACCTTGCTCCTACGTATTCTCATTCAAAATGAGAAATCAGGGTTACGTAGTTCTAGCTGAAAGACTGTTTGTTTGTTTGAAAAAGCAGATGTTTTTAATTTTTGGAGATTTTTATGTTTTTAATATTTTCGAGAAAAAGAAGGTAATGAGTACTAGGCCGACGCGAACGGTCGCACGAGTACTCATTCCTTTAAAATGATATTTAAATACTTTTAATTAATTATTTTTGAAAAGAGAGATAACGATATTAAGCACTAGGCCGATGCGAACGATCACACGAGCACTCATACCGTTATCTACTTATTTAGGAAAACTTAAGGGTATTGAGTGCTAGGCTGATGCGGACGATCGCACGAGCACACATACCATTATTTACTTATTTAGGAAAACTTGAGAGTATTGAGTGCTAGGCTGATGCGGACGATCGCACGAACACTCATACCTTCGTTTAATATTACATAAATAAGAGAGAAAGGTATCGAACACTAGGACGATGCGAGTGATCACACGAGTGTTCAACCTTTAAAACATATTTTTGTAAATTTTATTTAAGAAGAAGAAAAGGTTTTTAGCACAAGGACGACGCGAGCGGTCACACGTGTGCTTAAACCTTTAAAACGTATACTTTTTGTATATTTATTTAAGGAAGAAGAAGAGGTTTTTAGCACAAGGACGACGCGAGCGGTCACACGTGTGCTTAAACCTTTAAAACGTATTTTTGAAATTTTATTTAAGAAAAGAAGAAGAGGTTTTTAGCACAAGGACGACGCGAGCGGTCACACGTGTGCTTAAACCTTTAAAACATATTTTTGTAAATTTATTTAAGAAAAGAAGAAGAGGTTTTTAGCACAAGGACGACGCGAGCGGTCACACGTGTGCTTAAACCTTTAAAACATATTTTTGTAAATTTATTTAAGAAAAGAAGAAAAGGTTTTTAGCACAAGGACGACGCGAGCGGTCACACGTGCGCTTAAACCTTTAAAACGTATTTTTTTAATTTTTATTATTTTATTTAAACTATCAATATTGTATTATTAATATATATCTTAGGATAAGTAAATGTCTAAAATAAATAAATAGAACAAGATAAAATAAGACAATAAAGAAAAATAAATAAACAAAAGAAATTGGAGAGGTTGAACGGACGCTGGGAAGAGTTTCAGAATAACGAGCGTTCGTTAGGTAAAGAACGAACGTTCGTTGGGGGAGAGGACGAACGTCCATTGGGGAACATGACGGACGGACGTTTAGAAATGTGAGCTGAATGACGAGCGTTCGTCGAGAGATATGACGAACGGACGTTGAGAACGAAGGCTCAATAACGAACGCTCATTGAATGCATGACGAACGGACGTTGAGAAATTGAGGCTGAGTAACGAGCGTTCGTTGGGTGATACGACGAACGTACGTTGAGTACAGGAAGGTAGATGACGAGCGTTCAATGGATGATGTGACGAACGGACGCTGAGAAGAGGAGGCTAGTCTACGAGCGCTCGCTGGGGACGAGCGTTCGTTGGGTAGATGAGGTGAGTGGAGGCCAAATGACGAGCGCTCGCTTGGGACGAGCGTTCGTTAGGAAAATGAGGTTGGATGGCGCACACTCGTTATGGACGAGCGTTCGTTGGGATGATGAGGCGGGATGACGAACGCTCGTTATGGACGAGCGTTCTTTGGGAAGATGTGAGAAGTGGAGACCGAATGATGAGCGCTCGTTTTGGACGAGCGTTCGTTGGGAAGATGAGGCTGGATGACGAACGCTCATTATTGACGAGCATCCGTTGTGAAGATATTGACTGGATGACGAACGCTCGTTACTGACGAGCGTTCGTTGGGAAGATGTGGGAAGTGGAGACCGAATGACGAGCGCTCGTTTGGGACGAGCGTTCGTTGGTAAGATGAGGCTGGATGATGAACGCTCGTTATTGTCGAGCGTTCGTTGGGAAGATATGGGCTGGATGACGAACGCTCATTATGGACGGGCGTTCGTTGGGATGATGAGGCTGGATGACGAACGCTCGTTATGGACAAGCGTTCGTTGGGAAGATGTGGGAAGAGGAGCCCGAATGACGAGCGCTCGTTTTGGACGAGCGTTCGTTGGGAAGATGTGGCTGGATGGCGAACGCTCGTTATGGACGAGCGTTCGTTGGGAAAATGAGGTTGGATGACGAACGAATGACTAGCGCTCGTTTGGGACGAGCGTTCGTTGGGCAGATTAGGCTGGATGACAAACGCTCGTTATGGACGAGCGTTCGTTGGGAAGATGAGGAGGGATGACGAACGCTCGTTATGGACGAGCGTTCGTTGGGAATGATGAGGAGGGATGACGAACGCTCGTTATGGACGAGCGTTCGTTGGGAATGATGAGGAGGGATGACGAACGTTCGAAAAAGGCCAAAGGTTCCTGGACGTACGTTTAAATCTGGGCCTGGCCCAATTGAATGGTTTCTAACCTAGAATTTCCTAGGGGTTCTGGAGGTTCACTCTCATTCACTCCTTCACGCCGGCTCATGCTTTCTCCAGAGATCCAAGATCTCCTACTCAGCACCACGACTCACCGCCATCTCCGTCATAACCGGCCACCATCACCTCGCCCAGAACAACCTTGGCTTCGCCGGCGGCAACTCGCGCCACCAGAACCACCACCAGCCACGACGCCACTGTCTCCACCTTTCTCACTTCGAAAACGGCGATTCTCAGGGAGGGTCTTCCTCCGCGTTCATCTCTGATCCCCTCAGCACCATTATCCTAATTCAGTATTCTACAACGAGACGGTGAGCCTGAAGGTGGTGGTGTGTGGTTGCGTGGTTGACGGCGACGGTGAACGACACAATGACCAATCACCGCTTTGGCTCAGTGAAGGTAAAGTATGTACTGGTGTTTGAGGGCTGGAAATTGGTCATTGTTCTAGGCTGTGGCTTTGTATAATGCAGGTTGAGGATGATGGTGCTATGCGTGGGTTGGAATGGAGGTTCCAATGGAGGAATAAGGCGGTGACCGTGAGGCGTTGGTAGTGGCCGTGGGCGAATATGGATGATGGTTTATGAGTGGATAAGGGAATGAGGTTTGATGGAGGAATACAAAGCTTGCGTATGTGCCCGTGATGATGGGTGGGAGTTTCAGCAGGTAATGGAGATGATCAAGTGTTGGACGTGAAGATTGATGACGGCCGTGGGTGTTAATGTGTCTTGTGGCAGTGGGCGAATATGGATGAAGGAAGTTGGAGGTTCAGTGTTAAGAAAAGATGAAGATGGATGCTCAGAGAAAGAGGATAAACAAATGCTATAAGATTATAAAATGGGGAATGTAGCAGACTTACCATAGCATAAACAAAATGGAATAAGCATCAAAGGCAGTTACACAGTAAGCATACATGACCATACAGGGGAGCAAGAGGCTTACCTCTCGGAGCTCTAAGGCTACTGCTAGCTACGAATATCCGGTGATCTCTTCTCGCCGGTGCCGGTGCCAATGCTATATGATTTCAGATGATCGTTACTCGTGTGCCTCCCCCTTTCTTTTTCTCCCTGATCCCAACAAAATCCCCCTGCTCAAATCTTCGAAAATATTCTTTGTAACCACCTTGTCCCCCTCCTTCCAGACACGTTTCCCATACGCCAATTCCCACGTTTTTTTCATTTTTTCTATTTTTTATTTTTTATTTCAATTTTACTTATTTTCATTATTTTTAATTTTAATTTTATTTTTCAATTTCAATTTTTTTTTTAACTATTTTGATTAATTGACTTTAAAACAAATTGCAGATAAGAAAAATAGAAATTGAATTAAAAACAAAAATCTAAATACATAAAAAATAAAATAAAACAAACAGGTAAAATACAATAAAAGAAAAATAATAAAAACACCAATAAAAACACATTTTTTTCAACCCGGACAAAATTGAGTGTTGACAACTGCCCCTCTTTACTTAGATATTACTAAATAATACGAAAATTTAATCTTTTCGTATTATTTAAGTAAAGCTAAGTAAAGATAAAGACACTAATTTTGTCCGGGTTTCAATCATGAAAGAAAACGAACAAAATAATTCAAGTCACGATGCCCAAATAACCAATGTCAAGTAAAGTATCAGTAGCAAAAACTAAAACCTGGATTTGACCATTGCCTCGCAGAGGGCCAAACTCACAGAACAGAAATTTAAATCCGACCATTGCCATGCAGAGGGTCGATAACAGAAAATTAAAACCTGGATTTGACCATTGCCTCGCAGAGGGCCAAACTCACAGAACAGAAATTTAAATCCGACCATTGCCATGCAGAGGGTCGATAACAGAAAACTAAAACCTGGATTTGACCATTGCCTCGCAGAGGGCCAAACTCACAGAACAGAAATTTAAATCTGACCATTGCCGTGCAGAGGGTCGATAACAGAAAATTAAAACCTGGATTTGACCATTGCCTCGCAGAGGGCCAAACTCACAGAACAGAAATTTAAATCCGACCATTGCCATGCAGAGGGTCGATAACAGAAAACTAAAACCTGGATTTGACCATTGCCTCGCAGAGGGCCAAACTCACAGAACAGAAATTTAAATCTGACCATTGCCATGCAGAGGGTCGATAACAGAAAATTAAAACCTGGATTTGACCATTGCCTCGCAGAGGGCCAAACTCACAGAACAGAAATTTAAATCTGACCATTGCCATGCAGAGGGTCGATAACAGAAAATTAAAACCTTGATTTGTAACTTTGAAAAGTTGATAAATGCCGAGTAAAACATGAAGATTTTGCAAACAATTTTCCTCGCTTCCTCTAAGATGATGTTATGTCATGATGATGCATGGATGCATGGACACATGAGACCTTCATTTTGTTCTTTTCTTTTACTCTCGCTTTTCATCATTTTTTTTTTATTTTTTATTTTTTTTTTGGAAATTCCATGCTTGGAATCCATTGTTAATATTGTCATCAAACACAATGTATGTTCAAAACGCATTCCTTAAAACAACGTTGATTGGTATAGAACCTTTTAATGAGCAGAAAGAAAGTGTAACCCTGAGTTAAAATTCTTTTTATCGCTTTTTACAATCCAAATTAACTTGAACCCTGTAGAATGTGGAAGAATGGTTATGAAAAGCAAATGAATAATGATTAACGTATGCGTGTCCCTCCTTTGGGGAAAAGTGCTATTACATGTTGTGCTCCCATACTGCCCCAATTTTGCACAATGGAAAAGTGAAAAGATTTGGGTATGAAGGATTCCCCCAAATTGGATGATCTTCGATTGACAGGGAGACGTTTTTTTTTTTTTTTTTTTTTTTTTTTTTTTTTTTTTGAAAATAACACTGAATTGTGTCGTTCACCACATTATTCTGTTTCAAAGTTAAATTCGTGAGAAAGATTAGGACCAACAGTCTTCAGTCAGTGTGGACTTTTATTGGCTTGTACCGTGGCTAAAGGTCAAAGGGTTTTGAAAGAAAGGATAACAAAGGCCCAAATAAGTGTTTGACGGTTAAAGTCTTTAAACAAGAATCATTTGCAGGGTGCCCAGTCAATTGTCCTTAGGGATTTGAACTTCAAGCATATTTTATTGTTGTTGTTTTTTTTTCTTTTTTCTTTCCTTTTGGATCATTCTTTTTGTTGCCCCTGTTGTGATCCTTTATGATACTTTCCTTTTCATTCATTTTTTCTCATCTTTGGATGCTTATGATGTACCCTTTTAAATTGACGTCGACCTGTTAATGATTCTTGTCTAGGGTGATGAAAACAATTATGCATTTTGGCTCAAAAGGGGTGCAATTGGATGAACTGTTTTTTGACGATTGGATAACGAAAAACGGCCACACGTCACTCCGAATCTTGTTTGTCTGATTTTCTCTTGAATTTAACCCTGAAACTAAACTACGTAGTGCTTGACACATCAATTTCATTTTTTTTTATTTATTATTTTTTTTTTTTTATTATTTTTTTTTTATATCTCCCTAATCAATGGATTATCGGTGGTATGTAACATGATGAAAACTGCCCCAATATTAGGCATATGGCGAAATCCTTCGTCTTGTGGGAAACGAAAAAAATTAGGGTTCAAGTAATGTGAATGCAGATGCTTTATCAAGAAAAGAACACCGGTTACTCCCAAAACCTTGAATCAGGGAAGTATTCACCAACGGTATTTTTCAAAACTGTTTTCGAAAATACTATGTCTTTGACAACTTTATTAACAACAAACTCAACATGTAACCCCCTTTTTTTCTTTTCACCTCTTTTTTCGTTTTTCCTTTTTCGACATCCTCCAGGACCGAGCTCGCCAACCTGATATACCTGTGATGCTTTTATCAACACGTGCTTACTTATTTTCATTTTCACTTGACTACTTAACAGCTCAGCGTGACATGCAATATTTCAGATGGAATGTAAACAACCAAAATATGAATGAAATCACGTGAAATTTATTTATTGAATAAAACACAGAGTACAATAAGCGTTGAAGATAATATCAACATCCCTTTAATAGCAACCACTATCACGGAATCATCATGCGTAAAACTTTTTTACTGCATCAGAATTAACTGGCAATGGTAACTCCTCTCCGTCCATTCTCGTGAGAATTAGTGCCCCACCAGAAAATGCTTTCTTCACTACAAATGGCCCTTCATAATTTGGAGTCCATTTGCCTCTATGATCCTTTTGTATGGGTAGAATCTTCTTCAACACCAGCTCACCTTCATGAAATTCTCTTGGGTGTACCTTTTTGTCAAATGCCTTCTTCATTCTTCTTTGGTACAACTGTTCATGACATACTGCTGTTAGTCTTTTTTCATCGATGAGATTGAGCTGGTCGAAACGAGCTTGGACCCACTCAGCCTCTTCTAATTGGGTTTCCATTAAGACTCGTAAGGACGGAATTTCCACTTCAAACGGAAGTACTGCTTCCATTCCATATACAAGCGAGAAAGGCGTTGCCCCAGTCGATGTTCGTACCGAAGTGCGATAACCATGTAAAGCAAAAGGAAGCATTTCATGCCAATCCTTATACGTGACCACCATTTTCTGCACAATCTTCTTGATATTTTTGTTAGCAGCCTCTACTGCCCCATTCATCTTTGGACGATAAGGAGAAGAATTAAGATGATGAATTTTGAACTCCTCACATAACTCTGTCATCATCTGGTTATTCAAGTTAGTGGCATTATCAGTGATGATCCTGTTAGGGATCCCGTATCTGCAAATCAACTCCCTTTTTATGAACTTGGTCACCACCTTTCTGGTCACATTAGCATAAGAAGCAGCCTCAACCCACTTGGTGAAGTAGTCGATTGCAACTAATATGAAACGGTGTCCATTTGACGCCTTTGGCTCTATAGCTCCGATGACATCTATTCCCCACATCGAAAAGGGCCATGGTGCAGACAACACGTTCAAGGTCGTGGGTGGAACATTGATATTACTTGCGTATACCTGGCATTTCTCACACTTCCTCACATGTGTACAACAATCATTTTCCATAGTCAACCAAAAATACCCCGCTCTCAGTATCTTCCTGGCCATTGAGTGCCCATTCATGTGCGTGCCAAATGTACCCTCGTGTACTTCTTTTAGTATCAGCTCGGCTTCTTTTGCATCTACGCATCTAAGGAGAACCATGTCATGGTTCCTCTTATATAGAATATCCCCACTCAAAATGAAACCGCCAACCAACCTCCTTAACGCCCTTTTGTCGTTTTCTGATGCCTTCTCTGGATATTCTCGGGTCCTAAGATAATGCTTGATATCAAAGTACCAAGGTTTACCATCTACCTCCTCTTCGATGAAATGACAATACGCTGGCTTTGCATGACTCTTCATTTCAATCATTGGCAATTCTGCATCTTGATCAACTTCAAACATCGATGACAAGGTAGCCAATGCGTCTGCTAATTGATTATCTTCTCTCGGTAGATGATTAAACGTGATGGAATCGAAATACTCAATTAATCCCCTGATGTAAGCTTGGTATGGAATTAATTTAGTATCCCTAGTCTCCCATTCTCCCTTCAATTGATGGATGACCAAAGCTGAATCTCCATATACATCCAGAATTTTTGCTTTAGACTCTATAGCTGCTCGAATTCCCATGGCACAGGCTTCATATTCTGCGATATTATTCGTGCAATTAAAACACAACCTTGCCGTCATTGGAATGTATTGATTCTTAGGAGAGATAAGCACTGCCCCTATTCCATGCCCCATTACATTCGAGGCCCCATCGAATAATACCGTCCACGCTTTTTCATTTTTGTCCTCTTTATTCTCAGCAAATAAAGCCATGATATCTTCATCAGGAAATTCAGGTTGCATTGACTGATAATCATTAATGGGCTGATGGGCTAAATATTCCGCTAAAGCGCTACCCTTGATAGATTTCTGAGTAACGTATACAATGTCGTACTCCGATAGTAGCATCTGCCATCGAGCTATCCTTCCAGTGAGAGCAGGCTTTTCAAAAATATACTTGATAGGATCCATCTTGGATATCAACCAAGTAGAATGGCTCAACATGTATTGCCTTAGACGATGAGTAGCCCACGCCAGTGCACAACAAGTTCGCTCTAACGACGAATATCGTTGTTCGCAATCTGTGAATCTTTTGCTCAAGTAATATATAGCATGCTCTCTTTTCCCGTCTTCATCATGCTGACCCAATACACAACCCATGGAATTATCCAATACGGTCAAATACAAAATGAGCGGCCTTCCTGGCATAGGTGGACGCAATACAGGAGGGTCTTGCAGGTATTGTTTGACTTTTTCAAAAGCAACTTGACAATCTTCATTCCAGACTACGGCCTGGTTTTTCCGTAGTAACTTGAACATTGGTTCACAAGTATCAGTTAATTGGGAGATGAACCTAGCAATGTAATTCAATCTTCCCAAAAAACCTCGAACCTCCTTTCCTGTTCTGGGCGCAGGCATTTCTGTTATCGCTTTTACTTTGTCCGGATCAACTTCTATCCCTCTTTGACTAACAATGAAGCCCAACAATTTTCCAGACTTTACTCCAAACGTGCATTTGGCAGGATTTAACCTGAGTTTGTACTTTCTCAATCTCTCAAATAATTTCCTTAGATTGAAAATATGCTCCTCTTCTGATTCCGACTTTGCAATCATGTCATCCACATAAACTTCAATTTCCTTATGCATCATATCATGAAAGAGTGTCACCATTGCCCTTTGGTATGTTGCTCCAGCATTCTTGAGTCCGAAAGACATCACCTTATAACATAATGTTCCCCATAACGTGATAAAGGTCGTTTTTTCCATATCTTCCGGTGCCATTTTAATTTGATTATATCCCGAGAATCCATCCATGAATGAAAATAACGAAAATTTGGCCGTATTATCAACCAGAGTATCAATGTGTGGTAACGGGAAATTATCCTTCGGACTTGCACGATTCAAATCACGATAGTCAACACACATTCGAACCTTCCCATCCTTCTTAGGCACTGGTACAACATTCGCTACCCATTGTGGGTATCTTGCCACAGCCAAAAATCCTGCGTCGAATTGCTTTTGGACCTCCTCTTTAATTTTTAGTGACATTTCCGGCTTCATTCTTCTCAATTTTTGCTTGACTGGAGGGCATTCTGGCTTGAGTGGAAGTCTATGCTGCACAATATCGGTATCTAGACCCGGCATGTCATTGTAAGACCACGCGAATACATCTTTAAACTCCTTCAATAAGGCACGCAATCTTTCCCTCACTTCCGTTTTCATACTAGTACCGATTTTCACCTCCTTTATCTCATCATTCTCCCCCAAGTTGAGTATTTCAATCTCCTCCTGATGGGGTTTTATCTCCTTAGATTCTTGTTCCACTAATCTCAACAGTTCTGGAGAGGGTTCCACATCATCTTCGAAATCATCTTCCGTATTATTGATAGGGTGCTCAAAATTAGGAATATTGATATCATTATTTTCAAAACAATCATTGTCACATCTGCATCATTTAAATTTATGAAAAAGTATAAATAAATGAGGTAAACAAAGAAAAATGCCAAATGATGATGAAATGCAACTTTATTATCACGCTGAGTGAAAAGTAAAAAGAATCAATCCACAAAACTTCAGTTCTAAAGCCCCAATCGAAACTATAAGCTTAATTAAAACTATTACATTTTGTTCACATTAAGCATCACAGGTAAATCCAGTGTTTCCCAATTGTTGAGTTGCGTATCAGGGGAGCAAGCCCACACAAAGCTCGAACTTTGAGGCCTTTCTTCCTCTTCCACGGCTGCTATCTGGCCAGTGTTGATCCACCCAGCACTGCGGAAGCTTTCCTTGATGTCAACAATGTGAATTTTGCTCTCTCTGGGCCCTCGTCTTTCTGCACGGGCCAGACTGCGCTCTTTTCTTTCTTCAATCACCCTTTTCCTGTCTTCCTTGGTAGGTTTGTACCCCAAGCCATATCTGTTCTTGTTTTCAACGATTTCTAGAGGGAATGCTCGCCCCTGCCGATATTTGCCCAAACCTTCCCCATATATATAGCCCTCTCTTATCATAATCTTGGCCATCATAATAGAAGCACATGATAGGCGAGGATTTACTGGAAACGGTTCCACACAAGCATTTCCCACAATTTCCAACGATTGGAAGGCTGTCTCGAGAGCTTCTTCAGCCGCCTCGATGTAGCGCGTGGATGATGGCCCACTCACCAGAAGATCCTCTTCTCCTGATACTATCACCAGCTTATCTCCTATCACATACTTCAACTTCTGGTGTAGTGTAGAAGGCA
The DNA here is from genome assembly GCF_029865625.1 of Vigna umbellata. Lineage (NCBI taxonomy): Eukaryota > Viridiplantae > Streptophyta > Magnoliopsida > Fabales > Fabaceae > Vigna > Vigna umbellata. The sequence continues at coordinate 58,570,593 of NC_142165.1, read as the reverse complement.
CAACTCCCGCCGAATGAATCCATGGGCGCCCCAACAGACAACTATAAGCTGGCAGGATATCCATAACCTGGAATGTTATTTGAAAAACGCATGGGCCAACTTGCATTGGTAAATCCACTTCTCCCATCACTTCTCTTTTACTGCCATCAAACGCCCTCACAATCATTGAACTTGGCCTCATATGCATTCCTTCGCAAGGTAACTTTTCCAAAGTTGCTTTCGGCATGACATTCAAAGAGGACCCATTGTCCACTAAAACACGCGCTATAACATGATCCAAGCATTTCACAGAGACGTGAAGAGCCTTGTTATGCCCTCTTCCTTCAGCAGGTATCTCTTCATCCGTAAAGGTGAGATAATTATTAGCAACAATATTGCCAACAATACCCTCGAATTTATTCAATGAAATACCTTGCTCCACGTGAGCCTCACTGAGTATCTTCATTAGCAACTTTCTGTGTGATGCCGAATGCATGAGCAAGTCTAACAAGGATATGCGAGCAGGCATACGGTTTAACTGTTCCACCACCTTATATTCGCTTTGTTGTATGAATTTTAAAAATTCACAAGCTTCCTCTTCAGAAACCTCTCTCTTCTCTTCCTTGTCGGGGATCTCCTCTGTCTGTGCACCTTTCCCCTTTAAGAATTCTTTTGCCTTCGATGCCATCGTTGCTTCATTATCATTAACCTTTTCTCGTGCCAACTCAGGTGACGTGAAAATTCGACCACTCCTAGTCATTCCCCCTATCCCTGATATGTTTTTGACGACAGGGTCAACGCTTTGCGTTTCGCCTGACGCATACGTCCCATATCTCCATGGGACGGCTTTTTCGTTCTGGTAAGGAAAAGGGGCTGGTACATGGATAACCACAGGCGACCTTCCTTGAGTTGGTGGAATAGAGGTAGTCTTAGTGAAACGAATCACCAATGGTTCTAGTACAATCATGCCGGATTCATCACCAGTTTGTGCAAATACATCTCCCTCCTCCCTCTTGTAACATACCTGCATCAGACCACGATCTAGCAGGTCTTGCAGAATTTCTTCAAACTTAATACACTCCTCAATAGAGTGCTCAGCCTCTGGGTGGAGCGCGCATGCCATACTCTCATCATAATCACCCTTCAAGATACCCACTTTCAGCAATGCCTCCAAAATAAACCTCCTAGAGCTTTTAACTTCTTTCACATTTCTCACCAGCTCATGTTCTTTCACTTCGACAGCATTCGTCGAAGCACTTCCATGCCCAGATAAAGGATTGGACTCGACACTAGGCTTATCCTCTTGGAACTTTAACCACCCAGAATCAATTAGAGTCTGCACTTTATGCTTGAAAGCCAGACACCTCTCAGTGGAATGACCAGCGGCCCCTCCATGATAACTACACTTTGCCTCTGCATCATAGCCTCTTGGGTACGGAGGCTGCAAAGGCTTCAGGGGACAAACGACAACTAGCCCTTGTTTGATAAGCTGAGGCAATAATTCCGTATAAGTTGTAGGAATTGGAGTAAAATTAACATAATTTCTATCCTGGTTCCTTCTTGGATAAGTATTGGGACCCGCATTCATATTGGAACCTACATTTGCCCCTCCCCTCCAATTATTCGTCGGGATGTATTGTGGTTGATAGTACCCCGGTTGTTGTTGAGGCCTAATTTGATGACCAAATGACGCGTTAGCTGCATGTGGATGTTGACCCCAGTATGGTCGATAGTTATGGGTGGGAGCTTGACCTCTCCACACGGGGGTTGCAGATGTTGCATGCACATCTCCCTCCTTTCTTTTCCCTGAGTTGAAATTGGGTTTTTTGGAGTTTGCACCCGCCGACGAGCCATATGCAATCTTCCCATTCTTCAACCCGATCTCTATCCGCTCACCTATCACGATGATATCGGCAAAATTTGAAGATACATTTCCCACCATATGTTCATAGAATGGTGGTTGGAGCGTATTTACAAACATTGCCACCATTTCTCTATCGTACAAAGGTGGCTCAACTTGTGTAGCCAATTCCCTCCACCGCTGAGCATACTCCTTAAAACTTTCGTTGTCTTTCTTTGACATGTTTTGCAGCTGTAAACGATCTGGCGCAACATGTGTATTGTATATATACTGCTTCACAAAAGCATCAGCCAAGTCCGCCCAACAACGAATTTGAGTCGGCTCCAAATGGGTATACCAATTTAACGCCACTCCAGCCAAACTATCTTGAAAAACATGGATGAGCAGCTGCTCATCATAAGCATATGCAGCCATCTTTCTACAAAACATGGTCAGATGGCTCTTTGGGCATGTATTTCCCTTATACTTCTCAAAATCTGGTGCCTTGAACTTATGCGGTAATTTGACGCCAGGAACCAAACTCAATCTGGCAACATCTCCGAATCCATAACTTTCATACCCCTCAACAGCCCTCAATCTTGCCTCTAGGCTCTCAAGTTTATCCTTTGCCCCATCGACATTACTAATTACCCCCTGAAACGAGGTATGTGGTGCAGCCCCTGTAGAAAAGCCCTCTCCGGTAATCACAGGTGGCACCGGGGTTACTCGTATTCCATCGGTCATGCTTGCATGCATCCCTTCATTTACCATAGGTGTAGACATTACAACAGGCCCCTGAGTACAGATTGGCGGTATGTTGACAGTGGTAGGGAAAGAGAATGAAGCCTGCTCCCCTTCTGCGTATTCTCCCACAGGTGGGGTGTAACCTGGAGGTAATCCATACATTGGGAACGAAACAGATTGGCTCCCAGCATTGAACAACGGAGGGTAATATTGAGCATTTCCCTCAACTTGCGAAGACGTCGCCCCTCCCGTAGTCTTTAGGGCTTCGAGAGCCGCCAAAATCTGGGCCATTTGATCCTTCAACTGGTTGACATCAGCCTTAATAGATTCGTGTGACTGCTCCCAATTCTCCATGACCCTCGAGTTAGCTCTGGTCCTGTACGGATGTCGTGGAAAATTTGCCGTTGTTTTCTCACTTGTACTGCTGATTATTATTATTATTTTTTATTAAATTAAATTAGATAAGGAAAAAATGCAAAACAAAAGAAAACATGATGCATGCTAGTGATAAGTGGAAATCACAGGATAACGATGACGATACTGATGGAAAATTAACACAAGCCGATACCAACAAACATCCCTTATCTTTCATTTAAAGGAAATTTGATCCATTACATAGTCTAAGGAACAAAACACATAATTCCGATGTACATCAATCCCGCGCCCTGGCAATGAAAGATTTCATCTCTCCCACCAACCATTTACAATGATTAATAAACAATTCTATTTCCGCTGGTGAGTTACAAAAATGAGTACTTGCTTCAGCATTCGACACCATCCTGGGGATGTCTTCAATTGCCCCGTTTGCCAAAGTAGCCAACTGAGAGAATCTTTCCTTCCAGTGCTTTACAGCCATTTCTTGCTCGGCGATGTGCTCTTCCATTCGCTTTATCAAGGCCTGATGCCTTTCTTCAAAATCTATCGACCTCCATCGCTCCTCCTGTTCCTCGATATATTCCTCCATTTGTTTTATCAGAGTTCGATGCTCTTCCTCTGCTTCTGTTAGCTTCCAACGCTCCCTATTCATATCCGCCTCAAACGACATAGCCATCTCTTTCATCTCATGCCCCGCTTTTTCTATCTGAATCTGCGCTTCTCTTAATCTCTTCAGGGCTTTTCGTTTATCTCTTTTGGCTTCTTCGTAGAGGTGCTTCCACTCCTTCCCCTCTTCTAAAGCCACCTTCTTCTCATTTACCCTCATGGATAATTCCTTACTCGCGGCAGCTAGATCCTGTTTCACTCGAAACGTGTAATCCCTCTCAGCCTTCTGGCTTTTGACAAGGTTTTCATAAGCCCGCGACTTTTCTTCATTATCATTTTTCATATCCACAAGATCATTACGCGCCCTTTGTAATTCGTTTTCCAACTTAGCATTTCTCACTTTCAATTTCTCCATCTCAGCCTTCAATTGTTGCACCTCTTCACTTTCTGTGGCTTGAGATGGTCCTTCACTAGCTGATTGATCCTTGATTGGCTTGAAAGGCAACTTGACTACTTTCACTCTCTCCAGAATCCAGGTGTGATAACTAATACTGCTATCCACTACTCCATCCCTCAAGTCCTTCTCTGCTCGAACAACATTTTCCCAGGCGCTTTTAACCTTTCTTAACAATTCGATGAAATGCCCGTCTTCGTAATAAATGAATAGGGTAGCAAGGTAATTTGATGAAGGTGCCCCTTTTATAGGATGCCCAAATTGTCTTTGCACCAAAAGAGGGTTGTAATTGATACAGTACCGGGCACCTATGAGAGGTACATTAGGAAAACTACCACAATGTTGTATAGCCAGTTTATTTCCGAGCCAAGGAAGGCGCCATTTTATACTTCTTTCGCTCAAGCCGGCAAGGAATCGGGCCCAATCGTTTCCTCCTTTACCTTTAAGCCCTTGGTGTGACAAAGTCTCTGATAGACTCTTAACGTCGACCATTTCCTTAAACACGCGCGTTGTCATCCATGTATACAACGCCGGTAAGCAACAAAGAATCTTCTTCCCCTTTCTCTCATGGCAAAAACTCAAAGTCCCATAAACATCCGCAAGAACTGCTGTTACAGGATTCTCTGATCTGGTTTTACTCGCCACGAAGACGTCTATCGCGGTGTAATCCACAAATTCTTCTATTTTGGGAAACAAGACAATGCCATATATGGTGAGGGCTAATACATCCATGAAAGTTTCCCAATCCTCTTTGTCAGCCAAGTGATGTAAATACTGCTCTAGATATCCCTGTGATAACCCATGCACTTGATTCCTCATCATCATCCTGTCTTCAAGTTCCTTGGGATGTAATTTCATGATGGTAGCAATAGTGGGTATAGAGGCATGATGCTCTAAATGTTGATAGGGAGTGGTGCCCTCCAATGGTAAACCCAAGATATGCTCGAACTCCTCTATGGTTGGCGCCAACTGAAAGTCTTGAAATGTGAAACATCGAAGCGGAGAATCATAATATTGTGCCAAGGCTGTGATAGCGGGTATTTGTACTTCAACCTCCATTAAATTCAACAAATTTCCATATCTTCTCTGAAAGGTTTCTCTCTTTATAGTCTTAAGCCTTTTGCCCAAGTTTATCAGCCTGGTCAAATTTCCAACATGAGTCCTTAGACTATACTTCTTTCTTAAATCGGAAGAGTCGGTATGCCGTGTAGCATCGGATCTTGTGTTAACATCCATCTCGTATGCAGTCAAGTAGGTACCTGTGATTTCCCTTAAAATTAACATGTTACTAAATGATGTATGAATATGATGCATGATAATAAAATAACATGACAAAACAAAACACATGCATGGTATGAAATGTAATATCATGAAAAACCGAACAGCGTGAGGGTTACAGAAGCATATATTCCTCCCTTCGTGCCCTACCAAAGGTTCATTGCTTTCAGTTCAAGGTCAAGTATATGCAATCTCACAAGGATGATTTCCTGAACCTAAAGGTCAAAGGTCACTAGAGCTATGGCCCCCTTCATAGCATTTCCACAACAGTCGAGTAATCAACTAGGTGTGAAAACACATATGAAGTGAACAGACTCTAGCTGGAGTTCTCACGATAGCCAAACAGGAAGTACATCCCAGAGTGACACCGCTACACAACTCCTCTAATTCTAAGCTACGCTCAGACCCGGGTATAGGGCCCCACTCATGATATGCCAAAAGTGTGTGTGTGAAGGGAGGAAATTATGCACACCCAAACCCTCACCTGCAAAACAACCAGAAAAATTCCCAGGCAGATATAAACATATTGTCTACCCTAGGGTTCAATATTCCACAGTTATTGTAGTTATTCTAAATATCAAGCATAGATAGAGAAAAGGGAAAGAAAAACACAAAGCAAAACCACACCAAATTCGCGCATATAATTAAATGGCTCGACTCTCTAAGCATCCCCAGTGGAGTCGCCATCTGTCGCAACCGGAATCGCGACGGGACGACGATCCAAATAAGAAACGGGTTTTAAAAAGAGATTTGGAGTCGCCACCATAGTTTATTATGGAAAACTATGGAAAAACCTCAAAATGATAAAGCACGGTCCACGAAAACCATATTCTGGGTTCGGGAGTCGGTTACGTGTAGGGAAGGTGTTAGCACCCTACAACGCCTGCCCTAAGGCAGTACCTTTAACTAAATGCGCGAATATGATGTGGTTTTCAAAATGTTTAATTATCCCCTAAAATAAAATTCTAAATAAACAAAACATATTTTTTAGTTTTTTGGGCCCGACAAGGATTGACCTTGCTCCTACGTATTCTCATTCAAAATGAGAAATCAGGGTTACGTAGTTCTAGCTGAAAGACTGTTTGTTTGTTTGAAAAAGCAGATGTTTTTAATTTTTGGAGATTTTTATGTTTTTAATATTTTCGAGAAAAAGAAGGTAATGAGTACTAGGCCGACGCGAACGGTCGCACGAGTACTCATTCCTTTAAAATGATATTTAAATACTTTTAATTAATTATTTTTGAAAAGAGAGATAACGATATTAAGCACTAGGCCGATGCGAACGATCACACGAGCACTCATACCGTTATCTACTTATTTAGGAAAACTTAAGGGTATTGAGTGCTAGGCTGATGCGGACGATCGCACGAGCACACATACCATTATTTACTTATTTAGGAAAACTTGAGAGTATTGAGTGCTAGGCTGATGCGGACGATCGCACGAACACTCATACCTTCGTTTAATATTACATAAATAAGAGAGAAAGGTATCGAACACTAGGACGATGCGAGTGATCACACGAGTGTTCAACCTTTAAAACATATTTTTGTAAATTTTATTTAAGAAGAAGAAAAGGTTTTTAGCACAAGGACGACGCGAGCGGTCACACGTGTGCTTAAACCTTTAAAACGTATACTTTTTGTATATTTATTTAAGGAAGAAGAAGAGGTTTTTAGCACAAGGACGACGCGAGCGGTCACACGTGTGCTTAAACCTTTAAAACGTATTTTTGAAATTTTATTTAAGAAAAGAAGAAGAGGTTTTTAGCACAAGGACGACGCGAGCGGTCACACGTGTGCTTAAACCTTTAAAACATATTTTTGTAAATTTATTTAAGAAAAGAAGAAGAGGTTTTTAGCACAAGGACGACGCGAGCGGTCACACGTGTGCTTAAACCTTTAAAACATATTTTTGTAAATTTATTTAAGAAAAGAAGAAAAGGTTTTTAGCACAAGGACGACGCGAGCGGTCACACGTGCGCTTAAACCTTTAAAACGTATTTTTGTAATTTTTATTATTTTATTTAAACTATCAATATTGTATTATTAATATATATCTTAGGATAAGTAAATGTCTAAAATAAATAAATAGAACAAGATAAAATAAGACAATAAAGAAAAATAAATAAACAAAAGAAATTGGAGAGGCTGAACGGACGCTGGGAAGAGTTTCAGAATAACGAGCGTTCGTTAGGTAAAGAACGAACGTTCGTTGGGGGAGAGGACGAACGTCCATTGGGGAACATGACGGACGGACGTTTAGAAATGTGAGCTGAATGACGAGCGTTCGTCGAGAGATATGACGAACGGACGTTGAGAACGAAGGCTCAATAACGAACGCTCATTGAATGCATGACGAACGGACGTTGAGAAATTGAGGCTGAGTAACGAGCGTTCGTTGGGTGATACGACGAACATACGTTGAGTACAGGAAGGTAGATGACGAGCGTTCAATGGATGATGTGACGAACGGACGCTGAGAAGAGGAGGCTAGTCTACGAGCGCTCGCTGGGGACGAGCGTTCGTTGGGTAGATGAGGTGAGTGGAGGCCAAATGACGAGCGCTCGCTTGGGACGAGCGTTCGTTAGGAAAATGAGGTTGGATGGCGCACACTCGTTATGGACGAGCGTTCGTTGGGATGATGAGGCGGGATGACGAACGCTCGTTATGGACGAGCGTTCTTTGGGAAGATGTGAGAAGTGGAGACCGAATGATGAGCGCTCGTTTTGGACGAGCGTTCGTTGGGAAGATGAGGCTGGATGACGAACGCTCATTATTGACGAGCATCCGTTGTGAAGATATTGACTGGATGACGAACGCTCGTTACTGACGAGCGTTCGTTGGGAAGATGTGGGAAGTGGAGACCGAATGACGAGCGCTCGTTTGGGACGAGCGTTCGTTGGTAAGATGAGGCTGGATGATGAACGCTCGTTATTGTCGAGCGTTCGTTGGGAAGATATGGGCTGGATGACGAACGCTCATTATGGACGGGCGTTCGTTGGGATGATGAGGCTGGATGACGAACGCTCGTTATGGACAAGCGTTCGTTGGGAAGATGTGGGAAGAGGAGCCCGAATGACGAGCGCTCGTTTTGGACGAGCGTTCGTTGGGAAGATGTGGCTGGATGGCGAACGCTCGTTATGGACGAGCGTTCGTTGGGAAAATGAGGTTGGATGACGAACGAATGACTAGCGCTCGTTTGGGACGAGCGTTCGTTGGGCAGATTAGGCTGGATGACAAACGCTCGTTATGGACGAGCGTTCGTTGGGAAGATGAGGAGGGATGACGAACGCTCGTTATGGACGAGCGTTCGTTGGGAATGATGAGGAGGGATGACGAACGCTCGTTATGGACGAGCGTTCGTTGGGAATGATGAGGAGGGATGACGAACGTTCGAAAAAGGCCAAAGGTTCCTGGACGTACGTTTAAATCTGGGCCTGGCCCAATTGAATGGTTTCTAACCTAGAATTTCCTAGGGGTTCTGGAGGTTCACTCTCATTCACTCCTTCACGCCGGCTCATGCTTTCTCCAGAGATCCAAGATCTCCTACTCAGCACCACGACTCACCGCCATCTCCGTCATAACCGGCCACCATCACCTCGCCCAGAACAACCTTGGCTTCGCCGGCGGCAACTCGCGCCACCAGAACCACCACCAGCCACGACGCCACTGTCTCCACCTTTCTCACTTCGAAAACGGCGATTCTCAGGGAGGGTCTTCCTCCGCGTTCATCTCTGATCCCCTCAGCACCATTATCCTAATTCAGTATTCTACAACGAGACGGTGAGCCTGAAGGTGGTGGTGTGTGGTTGCGTGGTTGACGGCGACGGTGAACGACACAATGACCAATCACCGCTTTGGCTCAGTGAAGGTAAAGTATGTACTGGTGTTTGAGGGCTGGAAATTGGTCATTGTTCTAGGCTGTGGCTTTGTATAATGCAGGTTGAGGATGATGGTGCTATGCGTGGGTTGGAATGGAGGTTCCAATGGAGGAATAAGGCGGTGACCGTGAGGCGTTGGTAGTGGCCGTGGGCGAATATGGATGATGGTTTATGAGTGGATAAGGGAATGAGGTTTGATGGAGGAATACAAAGCTTGCGTATGTGCCCGTGATGATGGGTGGGAGTTTCAGCAGGTAATGGAGATGATCAAGTGTTGGACGTGAAGATTGATGACGGCCGTGGGTGTTAATGTGTCTTGTGGCAGTGGGTGAATATGGATGAAGGAAGTTGGAGGTTCAGTGTTAAGAAAAGATGAAGATGGATGCTCAGAGAAAGAGGATAAACAAATGCTATAAGATTATAAAATGGGGAATGTAGCAGACTTACCATAGCATAAACAAAATGGAATAAGCATCAAAGGCAGTTACACAGTAAGCATACATGACCATACAGGGGAGCAAGAGGCTTACCTCTCGGAGCTCTAAGGCTACTGCTAGCTACGAATATCCGGTGATCTCTTCTCGCCGGTGCCGGTGCCAATGCTATATGATTTCAGATGATCGTTACTCGTGTGCCTCCCCCTTTCTTTTTCTCCCTGATCCCAACAAAATCCCCCTGCTCAAATCTTCGAAAATATTCTTTGTAACCACCTTGTCCCCCTCCTTCCAGACACGTTTCCCATACGCCAATTCCCACGTTTTTTCATTTTTTCTATTTTTTATTTTTTATTTCAATTTTACTTATTTTCATTATTTTTAATTTTAATTTTATTTTTCAATTTCAATTTTTTTTTTAACTATTTTGATTAATTGACTTTAAAACAAATTGCAGATAAGAAAAATAGAAATTGAATTAAAAACAAAAATCTAAATACATAAAAAATAAAATAAAACAAACAGGTAAAATACAATAAAAGAAAAATAATAAAAACACCAATAAAAACACATTTTTTTCAACCCGGACAAAATTGAGTGTTGACACATATGTATATGTGCAGCTCTTTTATGCCATAGCCAAGGGTTTTCCTCTTTAGCAACTAAACATGTTATATTATGACTAGATGCATTTTCAATATCAATCAAGTAAATGTTATTATGCCTAACACCTTGCAAAGCAATTTCAGTAGAATCTTTAAAATATACGGTGCATCTATCACGTTCAAAAGTTACCTTGAGACCCTTGTCACATAATTGACTTATGCTTAGGAGATTATGTTTGAGACCTTTAACACATAATACATCCTTTATAGTCAATGTGTTTCCTCCTCCAATGTCTCCATTTCCAATGATTCTACCTTTGTTGTTATCTCCATAAGTCACAAAGCCTTGCTTCTTCTCAAAAGAAATAAACTTTTTCTTGTCACCGGTCATGTGTCTTGAACAACCACTGTCAAGATACCACAGTGACTTCTTTGACTTAATAAGTTCCTACAAAACAAATTTGAGCAAGACTTTAGGTCCCCAATCTTATTATGGGTCCTTGGGGTTAGTTTATGCCAACATACATCATTTTACAGTTTTAACCCATGCATATTTACCATTTGGAACACCAAAATGTTTGATGCTGCATTTGTTTGAGGTGTGACCAAGTTTCATGCAGTAAAAACAACAAGCCTTATAAACGTTATTTTTCACAAAAGTCCCTTTTTCTACCCAAACTCTACGGGTTCTTATCACTTTAGATTTTTTGTGTAGATGTGTGTTTCCACTTCTTGCATTGCTTTTCTCAAAGTTTGTTTTGGCATATGATTTAGACTTAGTTGCCTTTGCAAGTAAGTGCTCAAGAATGTCAATATCAAATAGATGACTTTTACATGATAGACATTCAATAGGATGTACAATAGTATCAGATTCAGATAATTTAGTTTCCAAATTACTAACTTTGTTTCTTAAAACAACTTCGTCATCTAGAACTTTTTCATATCTCAATTTCAATTCATTATGCTCTTTCTTTAGCTTTTTATGAGCAACATCAAGTTTTTCAGATTCATTTAACAAATCAAGAAATGCCTTTTGTAAGTCAAACTCATTACTTGACTCTAAGCTAGAATCACTTACTTGGCTTCCTGCATCTTCAAGGTCTGCCATTAAGCACAAATTTGCTTCTTCATCTGATTCGCTTGAGCTTGAAGAACTAGAAGCATTCTCTTCCCAAGCTATGTAAGCTTTCTTCTTCTTTGGAAACTTTCTTTCTTTCTTTTCTTCACTTTTCTTATTTTTAGGACAGTCAGTCTTCACATGACCTCTTTCTCCACATCCATAACATTTAATGCTTGAAGAAGATCCATGATTTTCTTTCCTTTCTTCACGGTATTTGTCTTTTCCCTTTGCTTTCATAAATTTTGCAAACTTCTTAATCATAAGACTCATGTTTTCTTTATCATCATCGGAGTCATCATCTTCAATCCTTTTAGAGTTCTTTCCTTTGGAGATCTCGGACTTGAAGGCTAGTGTCTTTCTTTTGCCTTGATCTTCTTCAGCCGTCAATCTTCTCAAGTCAAGTTCATGCTCACGGAGTTTCCCAAACAAGATTGGCATAGACATTTGAGTAAGATTTTGAGACTCAGAGATGGCAGTCACTTTTGGTTGCCAAGACCTGTCCAATGATTTCAAGATTTTTACATTTAATTCATCAGTATCAAAAGTCTTACCCAACCCTGTCAAGTGGTTCACTATGTGAATGAATCGCTTTTGGACATCAGAAATTGTTTCTCCAGGTTGCATTCTGAACATCTCATACTCCTGAATGAGAGTGTTCTTCCTTGCACGTTTCACGTCCTCTGTTCCTTCATGTGTGACTCTGAGAACCTCCCACATTTCTTGTGCTGTCTTACAAACTGAAATTCTATAAAACTCATCAAGTACAATAGCAGATGAAATAATGTTGCGAGCCTTAATATCAAATTGAGCTCTTCTATTTTCCTCTGGAGTCCAGTTAAAGTATGGTTTTTCTACTTCTACACCATCAATAGTTCTTTTTGGAATATAGGGACCATTTAGTACAGCTTCCCAGATGCCTCTGTCAACAGACCCCATAAAAATTTCCATTCTGACTTTCCAGAATGCATAGTTATCACCAGTAAAGAGTGGTGGTCTGTTGATGGAAGCACCCTCGGCATATACTTGAGTTTGATGACCGGCCATTTTCGAAAAGATTTGAAAAAATATCAAAGCAAGCTCTGATACCAATTGTTGGAACAATCGGTACCGTTATAGAATCTTGCACAGCGGAATAACTTATAAAGCGGAAAGCGTGTTCAGTCAAACTCTTAATAAGATGGTCAGTTTTATAAATTTAATTTACTTAGAGACAAATTTCAAAACAGTTGATGTGTATAAAACAGTAAAGAGTATAGAGAGCAAGAAAATTCAACACAGAATTTTTATCCTGGTTCGATTCAAAAGAATCTACGTCCAGTTGTTAATCACTATAAAAAGTGATTAACGTTTTCACTAAAAATAGTTTCACAAGTTTACAATAGAGTGAATGAAACAGAAAACAGATAAAACCTTCCTTCGAACGAACGAACCGGAAGAACAGAAACTTTGCCAACTTGAAGAGAACCGCTCCGACCTTTGACCCACAAAGCGCGAGCTTCTCCTTTTCACAAGACCAGGCAATGTAATGAACAAACTTTTGGAACTTCCTCAGATCACACTGTATTCTCAAAAGCTTTTTGTTCAACTGTTATTTTTCTAATTTCACCAAAACAAAATATATAGCCAAGTACACTGAATGCCAAAGGTCAACTCCCAACTGCCATGAATAATCGATTATTGTAAGTGATAATCGATTATTCAAGTCCGTTACAGGGTTTTCAAAAAGTGATAATCGATTATATGAAGTGATAATCGATTATTCCTGTATGACTCTGTGATAATCGATTATTGCTATTCTATAATCGATTATTGAAGATAAAAATGCAAGCTTACAAGGTTTACAAGAATTTTCTACTACATTTAATTTCTACAAATTGCTTTTAACTAATTTTAATATCTTCTTCAACTAAACATCTTGTAGCATCATCAAAACAAATTTCTTCAAGATTTACGAATACTCCTTATTGGTAACAGTGAGGAGCAACGCCAGGAGGAGGAGGACGTCCGCCCGATTCGGAGTATGGACCAGCAGCCTCTCGTTCCGCATCAGCGTAGAAAGTGTTCGCCAGCCGGTACTGTTCGCGTTCGACCGTCCGGTGTTTAACAGCGTTCGTCTCGGAGTATGAAGCTGCGCTTGGAGTACGAGGACGTCCGTCCGGCTTGGATTGGGGAACAACGTTCGTCCGTCACTGTACCGTCTGCCCGGTCTGCATCAGTTGGAGAGAGCCTCCTGGAGAAAAAGCGTCCGTAAATCCGTAGCAGCAGCACCGCTCGTCCGACAGCCTTCACCATTCGTGATCGTTCATCCGCCCAGTCAAGTTGGTGTTTCAGCAGGATCCGCTCGGATTCAGTCGAAACAGTTTCTATTGTGATTATGATGAGTGTATATTACAAATTACAAATTCTATCATTTATCAATATCATACACATTTGAACATATTTTAAATCATTAAAAATTTTGTATAGGAATATAAATAAAAAGGTCATTAAATAGAAATAAAATAATTTTGTGGATTCATTTTATTTTAACTCTGCAACTTATGAAAATTTTTCAATTTGAATAAACTAAAGACGCACATAAAATAATTTATTAAACTTATTCAACACATGTTCTATTATGTTTAAAAGAATATAGAATAAAAAAATTTTAAGTATTACACAATTTAAAAAGCCATCTGTTTAAACCAGATTATCACCGCCGTCTGTGGGGATCGAACCCACGACCACGTGGTTAAAAGCCACGCGCTCTACCACTGAGCTAAGACGGCTTTGATGCAAGTTAGTTACAGAAGTTACTAAACTATTTTATATTAGTTCCCATACAATTTTGTCCGAATTATTTTATTTCTTAATTACCTTTTCAATCCTATTACTTATTTATTTTTAATAAAAGTTTCAACTAATTCTATCAGTATAAAAATGTATCAATATAATTTCTTAAGCTTCAATTAAGTACCTCCAGTTTTAAAAATAAAATAATGTAACTTTTCAAAATATTAACTTCATTTGTATTATCGATAAATTAGATAAATAATATTTGTTTATAATGATTTTATCGCTATTAGATGAGAAGTGTTCGAGAAACTTAACTAACATATTTTATTGGTGGTGAAACAAAAAATAATGAATAATAACACTTATATGGTAATTAAATATATCTTTTTTAGTACATCTCTTTTTATGTCATACTTCTTTATTAGAATAAATAGTTTCGTATGATATATCGGTACCAAAAATAAATAATTTAAGAAATATTTATACCAACAATAAATTAGAATAATTTACTTTGTATTAATTAAAATATTTAAAAAATTGTAAAGTGCAAGCATTATCTATCATGCTAATAGACAGAAATCCATTTAATTATTCATAGTGAATTAATAACAAGTTTTACTTAAAAATATACACAATTTTCTACCACCCCTAAACGTGAGTGGAGAAGCTATATCTGTAATGAGAAAACAAATCCATTAATTTGAAAATGTGATAATTCAGCAAGTGTGAAAATACAAAAGCTGATGACAGAAAATGGCGTTCATATGCTAGAGAAAGGGGGCATAACCATGCTCTTGCAGAACAACTGTTAATGAGTTTAAGCCTGCATAAATAGAATGAGTGTGAGGATGAGTCCTATCAGCTGTTATAAAAACATGCACACCATTAACAAGTTCAATCCAGCTACAACCAGGTCTCTTCTTCACATTTTGTTGCTTCATTGTATGCCTCACCTCTGACACTTGCTCATATCGACCAACGTCTCCATAAACATTTGACATCAGCACATAGTTTCCACAGTGGCCTGGCTCAAGTTCAATCACCTTACTACCTGCAATCTCAGCCAAGTCCTTGTCCTTGTGGACTCGGCATGCTGCTAGCAGAGATCGCCATCCTACAGGATCAGCCTTAAATGGCATTCTTCGCACTAACTCATAAGCCTCCATCAGCTTCCCTGCCCTACAGAGCATGTCAATCACACAAGTGTAGTGTTCAATGGATGGAGAAACACCATACTTTGACTCCATTTCTGATAGAAACCCAAGCCCCTCCTTCACCATCCCAGCATGGCTGCACGCAGACAGCAATCCCACAAAACTGATTTCATTAGGTACCATTTCAGCTTCACACATACGGCCAAAAATATCCAATGCCTCATCACCATAACCGTGCATTGCATAACCTGTTATCATGATGTTCCACGAGGCCACATCCTTCTCCCTCATGTTGTCAAAAACCGTGCATGCATCTCTCACGTTTCCACATTTCGCATACATGTCCATCAAAGCGTTGTTCAACAAAACGTAATCAAAATCATTGTGGCTTTCTTCCTTCCCCAACCCATTTACAACCATATACCTATGTATCTCTTTACCATGCCTCAGCGCTGCAAGATGAGTACAAGCAGGAAGTACTGTTGTAATAGTAACCAAATCAGGTCGAACCCCTTTTACCTGCATTCTATCAAAAAGCCTCAAAGTTCCGTAATGATCACCACAGTGTTCATGAACTGATATGATCGAATTCCATGAAAAAATGTCTCTCTCCACCATCACCTCAAACACAGTCAACGCATCACCAACACATTTACATTTCCCATACATATCAATCAATGCATTAGAAACAACAACACTTGATTCATAACCCCTTTTTGTCACAAACCCATGAACAGCACGTCCACTGTCAAAATCCCCTGTCACAGAAAATATCGACAAGACCCCAGTAACAGTGTATCTACAAGGAATCACCCCTTCTCTCTCCATCCTCCTAAATACCACCAAAGCCTCTTCAAACCTCCCAATCTGCGCGTACCCATTAACCATTGCATTCCAAAGCACCACATCTCTCACAGGCAACGCCTCAAACACCTCATGCGCATCCTCCACCGCTCCAAATTTCAAGTAAGTAATTACCAGCGCGCTGCCAACAAACACATCCAACTCCAACCCAAATTTGAACAACAACCCATGAATCTTCCTAACCTCCAAATCCTCCATAATATCGCCACAGGCTCTGATGACACACGGAAAACTGAACTTATCAGGAACGACACCCAGATGTCTCATTTGCTTATATAGAGCAAAACCACGTTGGGGAAGAGCGTTTGCAACGAAACCAGCAATGAGAGCGTTGTAGGCAAAGACATTTTTGTCAAGATGGGTGGGGTAGTTGAAGACTCTGAGGGAGTGGTTGATGAGGGTGCACTTGGAGTACATGTTGATGAGGCTTGTGATGGCGAGCGGGGATCCAAAGAAAGCGTTTTTGAGCAAGTGGGTGTGGAGTTCCTTGCCCTTGGAGAGGTTTGCATTGTGGGCACACGATTGGAGGGTGGCAATGCATGTTTGCACGTTGTAGGAGGGTGAGGTTGAGAAACAGAGCAACCCGCGACAATGTTGTTGTTGTTGTGGGGGGATGATGAAGGCTCTTATGATTGTTCTTCCATTCATTTAAGTTACCGGCCCTGTCTGATTTCCCTTTCGCAACATCAAACTTCTATAATTTTGTTGAGTAAATAGATAGATGCTGGTAAATACATGAATTAATGTCTCACATGGACATTGATTCTGTCTGACGATCTTTCAAGGGCCTCTCGACGGAAATGATGAGGGAGGTGAGGTCCGATTTTCTGGGCTGGTCCTGGGGCTAGGATGAGCCTAGGATTGGGGAGGGAGGGTGGATTTGGGGGTGAAGGACTGTGGAATTTTATGATTTCTTAGCTCAATACGCTTTCATGTCTTTTGCTTTATCATTGTTTTTCACTAGGTTTGTTATGATTTATTCCATGATAGAGGCGGGAAGACATATCTTGTAACATGTTTTACACTTAGCTTAATGCAAACGTCATAACTTCATAGCCCAATGAAATTTTATGAAATGTTTTTTGTTCAACCATCAGTTTCTGCCTAAAAATAGTTGGATCTTTTTATCTTCCTCTATCTTCTGATTATAGTTTCGGCTTTGAATTCATCAAAGAAACATAACACACATCATCTATTAGATCTTTTCATCTAATGTTGGACGACCTAAGGCTACCTACAAGCCTTATACAGTCCACAGAAGTTTTTCCAGAGAAACAGAAGGTTCTATTAGTTTCAACGAAGGAAAAGGGACAGCCAGGGTTCGTATCTGGAGGTCAGCGTTCAAAAGGGGCTCCTTTTAGAAAATTATCAGAGACCGAGTTCCAAGGTAAGATCAAGAGAGTATTCTGTTTTAGATGTATGAGAAATATGGTCCTAACGATATTTGCTGAAAAAAATCTTGGAAGCTGTGGTGTTTGTTAGGATAAATTTAAATGTGATATATTTAATTGTTTATGTTTGACAGTTTTGTCAATTTTAAATGTGATACATCTCGAGTGAAGACGGTAGCAAATCAACTCAGAGGAGTTTTGTCAATTGAGATGGTCTCGGTTTAAGAGCTTGCTAGGTTCTTGGAGACACACGAGCAACGAAGGAGGACGATGTTTGAGCCACTTGATACTTCAGACGAAGGGATCTTGGAGGAAGAGGCTAGATGAGGAGGTCGTGCCTAAAGTGATGATAAAGGTAATTATGAATAACCATACACGAAACATTTCATATTCATACTTTACAATTCAATAACCATACACGAGACATTCCGTCTTGGAATTCTCTTCCATTGTATTTAAAGGTCACAATTATCATATTTAACATGATCTATCATTCATCAATTACATTTTCATTCATACAATAAAGAGAACATGTGAACGTTAGAGACCAAACACTTTCCCACTATCCAACCGAGAGAACCAAACGCTTCGTAAGAGACGGAACAGAAGGAAATGACCGAACACTATTATTGACCGACCGCTATAGAAACCGACTATTAGGAACTTAATCCAGTTCCAAAGAGCTTACACCGCACACTCATAGCTCAAACCGAACTCTAGTTTAATATAAAAAAAATTGTGATTAGACCGAACGGTCATACTTAGATAATACCTCTAATAGACGGAACACCTGTAAATGGCTGAGTACATAACACGACCGAATGGTCAATTAAAGCAAAACTCTGAATAACACTTCTTAAACCAAAACAAGGCATTTTTTTCTTAATTTCTAAACTTCCAAACTTGATTTCTAAGTTATTATAAACCTATTCCACTGAACCTATTACACACTGCTCAGCACTCATATTTTCATAAGCTTCCATTCCCAACCAGAAATGACCGAACGTTCTACAACAGGAAAACCCTAGTCCAGTTCACATGTCTCGGCCAAATACAACATTTGAATACAATTCAATCAAACACACCATTATTCATATATGCAAGCTTCCACACATCAATTCCAAACACAGAAAAATATAATTAAATCACTAGCTTCCCTTACCTTGAATAAACTAGGCACTTCCTAAGCTTCCACCACTTTGACTAACCAAAACCCACTTCTAAAGCAACCCACTACAATTTTGATCGGTGAAAAGGGACCAACCAGAGGATCAAAACAGAAATAGGTTCAGAGAGATAAATGAAGAAAACATGCAAGCTAAATAGTGCTTGCATGTACTAGAAATTACCGAAACTTAAAAAGAACGAACGAGTTTACTTACGCACTTCACACAACAACTAGATTGACGAAAAAGAAACTCTTGCCACCAAGGAAGAACTCACACACAGCCTAGATGATGATCAGAAGAAGGAGGAAGTGAGAATTTGTAGAGAGAAGAAGGAGAATTGTAGAGAAGGAGAATTGTAGATAGAAGGAGGAGAAATTCAGAAATTTGGAGAGAAGAGGTGCATGCAGAAATTGGCTCGATGTTTGAAGAAATTTCTTATATACTACCGTCAAAAAACCGATCGGCCAATCAGCTACACACACCTGTCTTCCACTTTCTGAATTTTCTAAACCCTTACCCCTACACCTGGCTTCCACTCACTGTTGAATTTAATGGTTCTGACAACTTGCATTATGCAAAATGCTGATCATCCTGAAACTAACTTGAATGTAGTTTTTATTCATTCATCATTTACTTTTAACATTAAGTAGGTGTACTACTTAGTATTAAATTATGCCAGGCAATAATTTCATAACTAAGTAGGGGAACTACTTAGTTTTGATTTTTTCAATTCTATAAGTGTATTTCATTGAATATGGTCACTTATTCTAACCTTCCAATCCTCTTGGTATGAATAAAGGTTATTTTAATGAACAAATCATGAATAAACATGCCTTGAAATACAAGTTAATATATGAGAGGATTGATACCTTTTTGGACTTCACATACACTAATAATGGTGTTAGGAGAAAGATAATATGTCCAGGTTAGAAATGCAATTTTAAGAAATGGCAAAGTCATGAAGAAGTATATGAGAACTTAATTATTAATCCTTTTCCAAAAGGGGTATACAGTGTGTCTTCTACATGGGAGAGAAGAATAAATGACGAAGCGCCTCAAGTTATGACCAAAGCTCCTCAAGTAATGACCAAAGAAGATGGTGAAAGAATTGAAATTAATGATAATATGTGTGAAATGATTAATGATGTATTTGCACATCGTTTCTCTAACAACGACATGACAGATGATGACGAGATGGGTGTAGAGTCAAGCCATACTGGAAGTCATGATGGGACAAATTTTTTTGAATTAATGCAAGATGGACAACAAAGCTTATATGAAGGATGTGATAAATATTCGAAGCTTTCTTTCTTGGTGAAGTTGTATCACATCAAATGTCTATGCAGAATAAGTAACAAAGCTATGCCCATGATATTGGAGTTGCTAGCAGATGCATTTGAACATGCTAAAATTCCAAATTCATTCTATGAAGCAAAAATAGTTATTAACAAGCTTGGTCTTCATTACACCAAAATTGATGCTTGTCCAAATGATTGTATGTTATATGTTGGATAAGAAAAAGATAGAGATTCTTGTAAGAAATGTAAGACATCAAGATGGAAGCCAAAAAGGAGAAATAATATTGGTGACGATGTAGTTGTTAATAAGCGAAAGAAGATTCCTACAAAGGTGTTAAGGTATTTTCCTTTGAAGCCTCGATTTCAAAGGATGTTTTTGTCATCTAAAATAGCTAAGCATATGAGATGACATGCATCAGAAAGTACAAATGAAGGCATGTTAAGACATCCAAGAGATTCTGAAGCATGGAAGAAATTTGACTTGATGCACCCTCAATTTGTCTTAGAGCCTCGAAATGTGAGACTCAGTTTAGCTATTGATGGGTTCAATCCATATGGCAACTTGAGCACCAATCACAGTATTTGACCAGTTGTTCTCATGCCATACAACCTTCCTCCTTGGATGTGTATGAAACAAAGTTCATTCATTCTATCCATGATCATTCCTAAAAAGCGAGCATCGGACAATGATATTGATGTTTACTTACAACCATTA
Organism: Vigna umbellata; assembly: GCF_029865625.1. Lineage (NCBI taxonomy): Eukaryota > Viridiplantae > Streptophyta > Magnoliopsida > Fabales > Fabaceae > Vigna > Vigna umbellata. Next base: position 58,549,909 of record NC_142165.1, on the reverse strand, counting down.
ATAGAAGAATTGAAAGAGTTGTGGAACACTGACATCAAAACTTTTGATTCATATGGGAATGAAGTATTTGATATGCATGCAACCATATTGTGGACTATTAGTGACTTCCCAAGACTTGGAACCTTATCTGGATGGAATAACATACAAGATTGACGTGTCCAAGATGTAATTTTGACACTACTCCAAAGAAGCTTGTCAAAGGTGAGAAATTTTGTTTTGTAAGTCATCATTGGTGGTTAGATGGAAGACATAAGTTTAGATTGACTCGTAGGAGGTTTGATGGAACTATTGAAAATATAAGTCAACCAGTGGCAATCTCAGGACATGATATCTTATAACAACTTGGTAATATTCACGTTGAAGTTGGGAAAGAACCAATAGTTAAGGAAAGGTCAAAAAAATAACTCAGAGTTGATCATCCTAAGATAGAGACTCTACAATGGCAAAAGAAAAGTATATTTTTTGATCTTCCTTATTGAGTAGATAACTTATTGCACCACAATAATACATTAGTTAAATGATTTTCACCGTAAAACACTTAGGTTATAAGTTTATTCATAAAAAAAATAGAAAAATATAAGAAGCAGTATTTAACATAGTATTTAACATAGATTACAGGGTCATATTCAAAACAATTACATCAACTTCGCCACCGGTGTGGATAAAGAAGGAAAAACATTGTACCAGAACTTACGATAAACTATTGCAAAAATGAATAGGTCAATAATTTCAGAGATAGAGGATCAAAACAAGCTAACCCAGGAAGAGATGCAAAATATATAACATGGAGATTTGGGAGTTGAAAACTAGTAATCCGACAAGTCTAACACTATTATATATTGCCTTGGGAGAAGACAGTGCCAACCTTGAAGGCACCAGTAGTGCCTGCATTGATGATCAAGTCCGGTTGTAATGCTTGAATAGTAGCATATGTTACAAGAGCAGATGGTATTGTGCCTATACTATCAACCCCTGAAAGAAATGGATAAAGACTCGTGAAATCAAAGTAGCAGGCAAAACAAAATTGCCACTTTCTCTCTTTATGTAGGTGGGGTCATGTTATAGTTGTTCTAAGAGACATCCAAACTATCACCCATGTAACACATGAGGAAACAAAGAAACCCTGCTATTCTTTTTCTATTCTATGGTCATAGTGGTTTTGATTAGAACAGAAACTCGTTCCTTCTTTCAAGCTTATCACTTTAATCAATACATCATTAACCTAATTAACAACGGTGACCCATCACAAATTTTGCCCATACTTAGAAGAACACGACTCTTATTATTTGAGTTTAAACTTAATTAAATCCTACAGACCTAATAAAACTGTGGGCTTTCTAACAGATGATTTCGTGCCTGAAGTGTGAAGTTCGTAGGATTCAATATACTTAATAATTAGTTCGTAGGTCCAATAGCTTGATGATAAGATAAATTTAAACAGTTGTTAAAATAGATTCTTATACAATGTTATAATTTATATTTAAACATTGGTTACAAAATCATAAAATAAAAGTAGTGACAATTTAATTATATCAACGATCAAAGTAGAATCTCCAACAGAATCGGATACGAAATTAACTAGTGATAATTTTAAACATCTTATCCTGTAGCTGGATCTTTTCCATGCCAAATCAAGTTTATACTAAGATCCTTGTATGTCCAAGGATAATGGACCCAAGGAACCCTTTCTGGAAACCTACACCATTGTGAGTTGGAATACACTTCAATCAAGTGTAAATACGTGAAAAGCAAAGGTCCCCTTTGCTTCAATCTCCTCAGTGAAAAACCAAACAGATAACTAATTAAAAAAACTACACCATGGAAATTCTAAGATTTGTAAGCACCATATCATCAATGCTCTATTCTTTTACGCTGAAGGTTGACCAAAACAAAATTAAAATTAAAAAGTAAAAAATAAATAAAACTTGTGTGATAAACTAAGCACAGAAAGAGACAGAAAAAGAGGGAATTTTCCTTGAAATTCTAATAATTAAACAACATCTTGTATTCCCCGGATTGGCACTATCCTCGTACAATGTCCATCTTCCTATTTTTGTTTTGTATAATGTTTGCTATTGTTCATTCACTGGTCAATTTTGGAATTGGCTTCAAAATCCATTATATCATTGTCTTTTGTAGTGATATGAATCCACATAGTGTCTCAATCAAAAGAAATATTAAGTTTAGATTCATTGACTCATGCTTTAGGAATCCAAGAATATTGTGAACGCGTCCGCTGTTTAGATTTGGATCCTTGTCCTTCTAAAGTATATGGAGTTCATGTTTATTCTCATAGTGAATTATCAACATCTTCTCCTTTTAATATTGAATTACAAAGTCAAGTTAATAAATATTTTATCAATATTTAATTGGTTTTTTACTTTTATGATTAATTTGTTAGGTATTATTTTTTTTACCTTTTAAATAATTTTTTCTGTTATAGGTATCTTCATTGACATCACAAGTCAATGAAATGAAGGCAATGGTGACACTTTTGTAGCAAAATCATCAAGGTCCATTATCTTCACAATTTGTCATGTTTCAACTATTACTAGTAATAATTGTTAAATTCATTTGAATGATTCTTTTTATTAAATATATTATTGGCTAACTATTATGTTATATTATAAGTATCTCATGAAGCGGCATGTCAAAATATAAAAGTAACGAAAAACAAAATTAGACATTGTTTCTTTTTTAGTAATGTAATGAACATCTCACTCATATTTTTAGTATTTTAATTTAGTATTGAACATTTTTCTTTTTAATATATGAACATTTAGTTGTATGAATATATTAATATGTTGAACAATGTAATTTATTTTATATATAATATTCAATTTTAGTTTATATTATTTCATTATCTATTTAAAACTAATTTTATCATAATCCCATTTTATTATAATCAAAAATAAAAAAAATTGTACACATTTTCGGCGGTTTTAGAAACCTCTATTAGTACCAAAAGTTTTACCAAACCCTGATTAGTTTTTACGGTTTCTTCTAATCCCGGTTAGTTTCTGCGGTTTCACCAAAACCCCTACTAATATCTATAATTTTCTCAAAATCTCTGAAAATTGCGGTGATTTATCAAAAAACTGTCGGTATTTACTTAATGATGCAGTTTTTTCTAATGGTTTTCCTAATTGCAGGTAACCGTACTTTTTCGGAAGTTAAAACTATTGGAAAAAAAAATAACTCCGGAAAAGTCGTAGATTTTGTAGTGATTATATATAAAAAAAATTAGTGTACAAGTTAAAAAGTTTGATTTGGTAATTATATTAGACCAAGAAAACCGGTGAGAACATAATTCATTATCGGTAATTTTATTGAGAGTTAAAATAAAAGATTAATTATTCGAATCGTCCAAATGATTGATTTGAATTATTGAATTTATAATTCAATCAGATTCAGAACCTGCAATTTATAGCAATAATTAATGAAAATAAAATTAACAAATGCATTAGCTATACATACTAACTATGGAATTATTTAATGGCTAGATACCTACTCAATAGTAACAATGTCTATACCCAAATCTATATTCGTGACAACATATTCTTTAAGATATTTAACTTCATTCTCCAAGACCGAGGATGCAACTTATAACCATCTTCTTACAATCATCTTTCTTATACAAATTTAGTCCATGAATAAGATACAATAAACTTATTTCACAAAAATTATGATTAAAATTATTTCTAAAAATATGTAAATCACATTACAAATAAATCGATAAGAATTAAATATTTTGAATCGATAAATTATATATTAAAGTAATAAATAATTTATAAAGTTAAATATATTTTTAGTCTTTTTTAATTTTTATATAAAATTAAATTTCATTTAAAAACTTTATTAATAAGTGGATGTAATTCTCATGACTAAATGATATTAAAAATATGTTGATATGGTAAATATGTGTATCTACATGTGTTTACATGTGAGTATATTATTTATCGTATCATAAATCTTTAATATTATTTGGTTTGGAAGAATACATTGATTAAGTTAAAAAATATAAATAATTTAATGTTTAAAATAAGAATGAAATCTAATTTTGGATTAAAGTTAAAGAACTAAAATCATATGTATCCTTAACTTATATTATTACATTTAATAGTTGTAATCATTCCTTATTTATTTTAGAAAATATTACAAATCAAATTAGAAACAATATTTAAAAAAATTAAGTTAAACTATTGATAGTAAATATTCATTGTTTATTTTTAAAATATTAAAATTCAAATGAGAAATAAAAGTATTGAAGATGATATATTGAAAAATAACAAGATAAACATATGATTTTAAACATATACAAGATAATATATACATAAGAAAAATAAAAGTGGGCGAAATTAGAACCCTCTTATTTTGGTCCCATCAAATTTTTAATTGCGCTTTCTGATGTTCAACACATAATTAGAACCATTCGAAAGCCCATGTTCAACACATAATTATCGTTAGCCCGTATGACGTGGTTCCGAAATCATAGCTACAGAAGTTGTTCTTCTATTTCACCTCCAAACTCATTTTATCTAGCTTTAAATCTCATCTTATGTTTTGTATGTGAGTAGAAGGTCTTTTGATTGAGGCTTAAAATGAGTGAAAAACTCATCACATATATAATATTTTCAAAGTTATATGTGCAGCCACTTGGCTTAACTTTTTGGGAATATAGGAGGAATTTGGCCCTCAATTTTTTTAATATATATAAAAATTAATATATAAATAAAAATATTATTTTTAATTATAGTATGTTTGATTATTTTAAAATTATCAATACTTATAAATAAAATTTTCACATTCCAAAATATTTTTTAAGATTCATCATTGCGTACATGAGTTGTGTTTAACTCCACATTGTGTTAGTGCATAATTGATGACAAATCTGAAGTCAAGAGACCAACCACGAGAGTGATGGTCAAACATATATAAGAAGAATAAACTTCATTTGAAATAGGTGTGCCTAAATCTTATTCTCTTCGGCCATTAATTGATGCACTTATTAGAGTATGTTTCTTTTGGACCTTGTATTATGGGCCAAGTAATGTAGGATCTTAAGCCTTGTACTTGGGGTTTGTTTGGGCTTGAGCCTAGTTTTGGTAGTTTTGGGCTAGGGTTGTGAGAAAGGAGTGTGTTTCACCAATTAAGGTTAACTTGGGCTTGTACATGCCCTAAATCACCCTAAAACCTCTCCAAGGTAGGGTGAAGCTCCTTTGTCTATATCATGCATTAGGAAAGCATGACCTTGCCACTTGGCAAGTCACTCATGATTGAATGATCATTGTGGTCCCCTTTTGTGTTTGTCTCCTAAGGTTTTACTCTCTCATTGTGATACACCTTTTTTCTTGGGCTACAAGTGGAAGCTCTCTCCCATTGTAAAAATCACTTTTGAGATTAGTAAATAAATGCTGCCAAAATTGTGTCATTCTACTTATCACCAAAAGTCACCTAGGATAGAGCTCACCTTTAGGTTTTCTTTAGCCACCATTCTTTAAGAGTTGGTCTAACCTCTCTTGAGACCACCCAAACATCATCATAAACGATCCTACATCGAGCCATCTTTTTCCATTTCATATAGCTTCTGCACTTTGAAGCCTCTTTTCTTGCATTGTGCATCATAGCTTGAAGGAGGAGCCATCAATGACTCATATGCCGAACTTAGGACTAATAGATGTTTTATTTGGTGGATCTAGCCAACATTGTTGTATTTTTTTAACATTGTGCTAGTTGAGATAATCAACTTGTTTGATTCTTCTTCATCCTCATCATATGTTGGACCTAAGTAAGGGATGTAGAGACTCATGTCCTATGTAGCTTGCGTTGACTACTATGTTACTTGTTGCCCACCCACTGTCTTATTTGACCCTAGTTGGGGGAAGTTGATGATTGCATGAATAAGAATGGTCTTTATTATTTTAAATAGAATAATATTGTTTTTTTATAAAGTAGAATTTACTTTGATTATAATTTTAAATTAAAATTTACTTTAATTGAATTTCCTTTCATTGTAAAATAGGTGTAAATAATAAATTTGTATTTGAGCCTATTAAGTCCAATAAATGTAGGGGGTATGGACATTGGAAGACAAGGTAACAAGGAGAAAATTGAAGATATCAAGCACAATTGGAGCCCATTAAAATTTTGTCCAACAAGGAATAGAAGCAAAAAAAAAGGAGTGAGCTATATATGGAAGGTGTGACACCAATTCAAAAGAAACATGATGTAAGTGTTACTAAGTGAGTAACAAATTAAAAGATTAACCAAATTTATCTAAGAAGATGATCTAATGATAATAAAATTCAAGTAATATTGAAATTTAAAAGATAAAAGATTAATGTTAGATTTCAATTACTATTACTTTAATATTTGTTCATTGTATGATTTTGACCATGGTGTATTATAATTTTTATTAGTGTATAAAAAATATTTCATTAGAATTTAAAAAATAGAAGTAAAGAAACATTTAAAACATTTTTTAATTTCAATATATTTGTTTTTCTTTTATATTTTTTAAAATATTTTTAAATATTTCAACTAGTATTCATTGACATTTGCAAATTTAATAAATGCTTTGATTTTCATGAAATTTTATTTGGTACTTTAATTTGAAATGCATATAATTATAATTTCTTTTTGAATATTTGATATTAAAGAAACAATAATATCATCCTTTTGATATTGAATAATTGAAACTATTTTGTTTTCTTAATTTTTTATTATTTTATAAAAATAAATTAATATTGAAATAGTAAGAGAATGGATACACATACAGGTTAGGATCAATCACCGTGCATCTGAGGTATTATGCGCTTTGGAGTTTGTGCTCCTTCACGATTTTGTCCTTAAATAGTGCTTTGGAAAGGAAGGAGCAGAAGGAATATTTAAATTGTCTTCGGTCTCGATTCCTATGTGATGTGAGAACCCATGGTGGATATCAATGTTTTGATCCCAAGTTCATCAAGTGATATTGTTAGGGTCAACCACCATGCATATGACGTATTATCCTAAAGTATGTGCTCCATCACGATTTTATTCTTAAAAGACGCTTCAAAGGGTGGAAGGAGGAATGAGTATTCAAACTTTCTTAGGCCTCGACTCCTAAGTGATGTGAATCTATTGGGTGTGCTAGTAACATAAGTCTATCAGTTGAGGTCCAAGGAGAATGACTAATCATCCCCAATAGAGGGCTCAACGTGGAACCGATAACGAGGTTCTAAGACAAACCATTAGTCCTTTAAGCCTTCCATTGACAATGACTAGTCATTCTCCTTAGACCTCGATTGGGGACTTACGTTCCTATTACACCCAATATTGTTTTCTCCTTCCATCGTTCAAGATGTCTTTTAAAGACCAAACTATGATAGAACCCTAGTCTCCAAAATGGACAATACTTCAAAAATGTGATAATTAATCCTAACAATGTCACTCGACCAACTTAATTGAAACAATATATATTCATAAATTAAATTCTAAATTAGAAATATTTATTAATTCTTTCTCACAACTCCTCCTTTTGGTGAAACAACTCAAATTATTCATTTAACATAGCTCACAGTAAGTCACAATAACAAATAAACGATGGTTACATCAAGATGAAAATGACCAATAAAATAATTGTACTGAATCTAATAACTATTAAATCGTTTTCTTTAATTCAAATTGAATTTCTCAAGGCTATTTAACATTGCATTATTTGGCTTTGGCTCTATCATTGAACTTTTGGATCTTGCGTTAAAAAAGTGGAAATTTGTGGTTTATGTATTTTTAATATTTAAAAGGTTTCTTTATTTAATTATTGTAAAATAAAAAAGTATATTTGATTATTTAAATTATAACATAACCAATTTAATTTTACAATTTCTCATAAAATTTTCAGAGAAAAATCTTCATGGGAAACTGTAGAGCATATATATGTTGGAATTTAAGAGTATTAGAGACAATTTTCAGATTCATGAAGAGTTACAACCATTCATGAAAAGTTACAATCAATAAATAACTAGTCAGAATCTGGTATCTCTTGAATTTGAAATATGTCTGATCAACATCTATATAAAGGGATCTTGTGCTCTATTGAAAGGAGAGACTATTTTCTCTTCATTATATCATTCAGTTAACACACAAATCAATTCGTGAGAATTTTATTCTTGTTTGACGTTAATACTAAGAGTGCGTATTATCGTTGTATTTATTCTTTGTATCTCAAAAGCAGATTTTGTGATCTCTTTCACTCTTATAAGGGACGAAATATTGCTTTTACGAAGGTTTGTATTTAGGCCTAGAAGATTATATCAAGTCTACATTGTTGTTCATCTTGTTTCCCTAAGTTCTTGGAAAATTGTTCCAACATACTGAAAGCAATATCTTCTCTAAGATGACAAAAATTAGTGAGATGTCTGCAAACTTTCACAAATTAGACAAGTTTGAAGGCGTTGGTTTCCGACGATGGCAAAAGAAGATGCATTTCCTTCTCTCGGCTCTAAACGTGGCATATGTTCTAAGTTCTCCCAAACCCAAAGAAAGCAAAACATGACATTGGAGGAACAACGGAAAAGGAACAAATGGGAGAATGACGATTATGTCTGTCGTATATATCAATATGTGGATTCTGCAAAAGAACTTTGGGATCAACTTGAACGCAAATACATTTATGAAGATGCATCAAGCAAGAAATTCCTGGTTAGTAATTTTAATAATTACAAAATGATTGATGCTAGACTAATAATGGAACAATTTCATGAAATCCAAAGAATCCTAGAAAGTTTCAAGCAGCATAATATTGCAATGAATGAGACATTCATTGTTTCTTCTATAGTTGACAAACTACCACCAAATTGGAAAGATGTTAGAAATTCAACAATTATGAATGCTCTCTTGTTTCAACACTTATGGACCCTAGTTTAAAGATATTACCTAATGGTGGTAAAGCAGTTTCACAACTGGAATATGCAAGGGTAATAGGATGTTTAATGTATGCAATGACAAGTACAAGGCCAGATATTGCTTTTGCGGTAAGCAAATTGAGTAGATATACTAGTAACCCTAGTCTATCACATTGGCAAGCAGTACGTTGAGTACTTAAGTATTTAAAGAAAACTATTAATTATGGATTAACATATAGTGGTTATCTTTCAGTTTTAGAAGGATATTTTGATGCAAGGTTGATTACAAATGCAATAGATCACTCTTCAACTAGTGGTTGGATTTTCCTCCTTGGGGGAGGTGCAGTTTCTTGGTCGTCCAAGAAACAAACTTGCATTACAGATTCCACTATTGCTTTAGAGTTTATAGCTCTAGCCTCGACAGGAAAGGAAGCTGAATGATTGAAGAATCTCATGTTCGAAATACCATTGTTACCAAAACCAATATCACCAATAGCAATACATTGTAACAATGCTGCAACATTGGCAAAGACTTATAGTCAAGTATACAATGGCAAATCAAGACATATTGGTGTGAGACATAGTTATGTCCAGGGACTCATCAAAGATGAAATTATTACAGTAGATTTAGTACGAACAAAGTTTAATTTGACTGATGGATTTACTAAGGCATTGGCTAAAGATTCCATTTCCAGAATGACAATTGGAATAGGAATGGAGCCCACGATTAATCACAAGTAAGGGAATCTTAACTTAACGCTTAGTATGACATTAAGTCTTAAATTCAATAAGATTAAATCTCTTAATTGATGATTGAAAGCACAAATTATTATTTCAAGAGTGCTTTAGATCTGTGATGCTTAGGAGGTTGACTAATTCTTAATTGATTTTTTGAATTTATGTTTTGTCACAGAAACATGTTTACCTAAGAAATCAACCTATGTAAGTGCAAAGTTTGGCCGCTTCAAGAAGTCAATAGGGCATGACTTTGTTGCACTTATGGATAGATATGGACGTATGATCCTATTGTGTCAAGTATAACAAGAATATGTAATTTATCTTATATGTAGAGTATCTTCAAGACTTCATTATGCATTATGTTGGTTCAATCGTTTCAACACCAATAAAATACGAATTCCTAAAATGTGTATTCTACTAAGTGAAAGTTCAAGTCTATGTACACTTTCATTTATGTGTAAGATTGCAATTATTAAATTGATGTTTGTGTTAAGTAATTATACAATACTCTCAAATGGTGGAGGATTGTTTTAATTTAAGAGTATTAGAGACAATTTTCAGATCCATGAAGAGTTACAATTATTCATGAAGAGTTACAACCATTCATGAAAAGTTACAATCAAGAAATGTAACTAATCAGAATCTGGTATCTCTTGAATTTGAAAGATGCTTGATCAACATCTATATAAAGGGATCATGTGCTCTATTGAAAATAGAGATTTTTCCTCTTCATTCTGTCATTTACTTAACACACAAATCAATTTGTGAAAATTTTGTTCTTTTATGACGTTAATACTAAAAGTGAATATTATCGTTGTATTTCTTCTTTGTATCTTAAAAGCAGATTTCGTGATCTCCTTCACTCTTATAAGAGACGAAATATTGTTTTTAGAAAAGTGTGTATTCACGCTTAAAAGATTATATTAAATTTACATTGTTGTTCATCTTGTTTTCCTAAGTTCTTGGAAAATTGTTCTCTGAGAAAAAATTGAAGTGTTATGCATGGACAATATCAATTTGGTGTATATATAGTAGACTGATTCACTTAACTCAATATAAATAATACTTCTGGTGAATTATTATTGTATATTATTGATAATAAAAGACTCAAGTTTATAAATTTATGAAAAATAAATTTGTCTAATTTTAGAAAAGTTATTGTAATTAAATAAGAAACAAATTAATTATCATCACGATCAACGTATTCGACTTTAAAAATAGGTTTATACAATGCAAACAATTAAGTAATATTTGACTATAAAATCTAGTTTATCTATTTTAATATCTTTTTGATGCTTTGAATGATACTAATTTTAGTTTTTATAATTTATAGTTTGTTTTTTATAGATTTATTTGTCACTGAGTTTCTTATAGCTTACTGAAGACATATGTATAAAAGATTTTATGTGAAATATTATTTGTGCTATCTTATTTCTACATCCATAGTCAACTTCTCAACTATATAAATTTATGATAAAAGTGTTATGTGAACGGTTTGAGTTGAATACGAATAATGTTTATATTCTGTTTGAATTGCAACCAAAAAATTTATTTGTTTTCTGTTATTCGTTAAATATATGTATAAAATATATTCGTGAATATTTTAAATTATATATATATATATATATATATATATATATGTACAAATATTTTTTTAAAAATATTTTATAAATTTTAAAATAAAATATAAATAAAAATATAAAAAATATAAAATATAATATAATATATTATAAATTAAATACAAACTAAAATTTAATTTTAATATAATATATAAATTAATTTTAATTTTAATATAATTAAATTAATGAAATATTATTTAATTTTAATTTTTTTGTAAATAATGGATAACATATTCCCGTTTATAAAAATGCTACCTACGTAGTAAATATCTGCATACCAACTACCTTCGTGAATACAAATACTTTTGACATTTTTAATATTTGTTAAATGTCAAATACTTTCTCTATACCACACACACACACACACACACATATATATATATATATATATATATATATATATATATATTATACATGGTAAAACTAAGTCAAAAGTGCAAACAATAAACAAATAAATTATCAATCACATAAAGGGATGTCATAATTATATATAAAGTGTACTTATGCATATCTAATGTTTGATTCGTTTATTATATTAATTTATAATTAATTGAAAAAAGAGCTACTTGTTCTTATAGACGTTGGCTAGCTACGATCTTCACCATCATTACCTTATTAAAGGAAAGGATCGTATTATATAATATCATTTAAATGTTATACCTAAAATGATTGCGTGTGTGAAATTATGGGGAGTAGTTGGTAGTTCAATGTCTATAATAATTGGACGTATAGACTTATAAAAGATAAGAAAAATGTGCACTGTATATGCTACTTTTTGGCACAATTTCTGTAGTAAATTGTCCCCAGAAAAAGAAATATTATACAAGTATTAAAATGAGTTTACATGTAAATACTAGACAATGGGATTTAAATAACTTTATAATATTAAAATATAAGGTGTTTGAGTGTTATTTTTTTTGAGTTGGCTATGTTTTTATCTTTAAATTTTCAAGTAAAAATCAAAATTAGTTTAATTTAGATTTTGAACTTTATAAATATGTGAATTTATTTTTTTTAACTAAATTTTATTAGATTTATTTGACATTTCAAACATATTTTATATAGCATTTGAGTTGTTTACACTATTTGACATATTTTTACATTAATGCTAGTTGAGAAATACATTTGAAATGTCAAATTGATATGTCATAAGAATGACTAAATTAGTCCAAAATTTCAAAGAGAAACTAATTTTAATTCCACTTAAAGTTAGGGAGCCAAAAATATATTTAAGTATTTTTTAATATAACTTTTTGAAATAAGGGAATGGACTTTGAAAAACAAAAATGTATTTATAACAGTTGATTAAAGCTACTATTTAAAACATAATAAAAAAATTAATAAAATCTATAAAATTATTATAATCACAATTATAAATTTTTTAATATATCAATATTTACATTTTTTTAATGAAATGTGTTGATTTTTTAGTAGATATTCACCATAGTTCCACATTGAATAATATGAAAAAGATATAAGAACACTAGTACAAAAACATCGTTTAACGTCGTTGTTTTTCGGTCTTTCACGTTGAATTCGAAATCGACATCATATTGGGAGACGTTAAATAGACGTCGAACATAGAACAATTCGACGTTAATAAATTAACGACGAATTTTGTCAATATTCGATGTTAATCAATTATTCTTTTTGTCTTTTTAAATTAACTGTGATCCTTTTTTACAACTCTAAGACCTGAAAAACAAGAAAACAACAAATTTTAGTTTTTGATATTTTATAAAGCATGAACTATGAACGTGTAGTGCAGTATTAACAACAAACAATAACAAACAACAAATAAGTACAACCAAACAACAACAACAACAACAACAAACAAGTTCAACCAAACAAAAACAACAAACAAGTTAAATAAAAACACAAGTTCAACAAAATAAGTTCTTCAAAACGAAAATGAAACTAACCTTCAAAAGTGGGTTCGTCGAAATAAAGTATTGTCACCACTGAGACAGAAAACACAACGCGTCTATGAAGGACAAGAACACAAAAATAATCGGTCAAAACAAATGAAAATCATACCTAAAGTAGTTAATTAACATGCATTTGTAACAAATGAAAGAAAGATTACATGTGATGGTCGTCAAACTTCGGTACAGAAAAGTTTGAGCAGAGAAGAGGGTATTGCGCGCTACGATAAAGTGAATGAATTTTCAATCTCTCGCTCAAATTTTTATTGAATTCACTAACCTTTTAACGTCTAACGTTGGAGCATTCGATGTTTTATATCCTTTTGACGTCTGATTCTAGGGGAATTCGACGTCATATCTAAATACATTTTCACCGTCGCGCCAAATATTTTCGCAAAATTTATCCAATATAACAAATTGACATTGAATTACAATTCTAAACAACGTCTAAGAATTGCATTTATTTACAAAAATGTCACCGGTCATTTTTAACGTTGGTTATTCAGTGGTTGGACGTTGAACGCGTGACGTTATACACTGTTTTTGTGTGGGAGAAAAATAGTATAAAAAAAATTAAGAACTACTTTTGGAGTTGTAACTACAACTCACTAAGTCTCTTTAATGTATGGTTTGGAATAGAAAGTTTGATGGTTTGGAATAGAAAGTTTGAGGTGTTTGTAGTTTTGTCTAAAAAAAATTGTCCATTTTAAAAAAAATTTATGTTGAATAATAATATTTTTTGCTAAGTATAGTGGATGTATGTCTTAAAATGTTGAACCACTAGTGCAGCGAGGGGATTTTACCGCGATTATTTTTCACTATACGTCGCGGTTTACGAACCGCGGCATATTCAGTCGCGGTAATAAGTCAGAGACTTTAGGTTGCGTATCCTTTTATACTCCATACCCATTGGACAAAGAATTTTCTTCGCATCATAATTACGAGTGGGCAGTGTATTTCCATCTGGCAACATTTCATTCAACAACGTCAACAGTTCTGTAAAACTCTTATCAGTCCATCCATTGCTCGCCTTCAAATTCATGAGCCTTAACACCGCTGACAAACGTGTGAACTTAGTTGAACCGACATACAAAGGTGTTTTCGCATCAGTCGACATCGTCTCATATACATGAGCTTTGGCAAAATTTTCTGCTCCAACATCGCGGATCATGTCCTCCAATTTGTCTTCATCCGGTCGATCTTCTTCCATGGTGGAATCAGTAACATTTACAGTTTGAGAGTCAGTGGGAAAATGCATTTCTTCGCCGTGCCATATCCATGTTGTATAGCATCTTAGAAAACCATCACATATAAGATGTTCTCTAATTTGAGTTGCGTTCAACTTTCTCCCATTCAAACAGTTCACACAAGGACATCTAAACTTCACTTCATCATCACTTCTCCCCTCATTACGTTGCGCAAATTGTATAAATTCCTCTACACCTCTCTCGTACTCAGCACTAATACGTGGTAAATTAATCCAATTTCGATCCATATTCCTAAATATTACATAAAAAGATAAGCTACTAAAAATCAAACTTGCAATTTCATACATATCATTGAAACTTAGTGATAAGCTACTAAAAAGATAAACTACAACACACATTACCAAAACTATAGCAAAAATCATACCATACATTACCAAAACTATAGCAAAAATCATATCATACATTACCAAAACTATAACAATTTCATGCATTACCAAAATTTTAGCAAAAACTGTACCATACATTACCAAAACTATAGTAATTTCATACATTACCAAAACTATAGCAATTGTTATTATGCAAAAACTAATGAAGAAATCATGTTAAGAATGCAAAAGGGCATAAATACCTGGAACAGGGGCGGCAAAAAAGCTTGGTGCAAAAAAAACGAAATGGCAGCGGAGAGGTATTGATCGTCTAAAACGATTTTGATCGGTTAAAAGTGTTTCTTATCGTCAAAAATGAGAAATGACCGAACGATTTTGAGTTTAAACGGTGAAAAAGAGGTATCGGAGATGATGGGTGGTGGGCAGGGAGAAGAAAACGCGAAACAGACAGGAGGCGACGCGAAGAAGACGACACTGTTCCAAGTTTTATTTTTTAACTCTGAACTGGGGAATCTACCGCGGTTCACTACTTAACCGCGGTATAATATGGGTATATGCCGCGGTTTCACAACCAACCGCAGCATATACTGATTAAAAAAATTAACCTAAATGGCATTTTTGAAATTATTTAAACTATATGCCGCGGTTCAGCGGGCAACCGCGGTATATTCCTCAAAATATTTCAAATTCATTTTAAATTTATTTCAGGTAGGAGAATAGGTCGCGGTTGCTCGTAGAACCGCGGCCTATACCCCTGTAACGTGCTGAACACAACTGTCTCCCCAACTGCCTTTTGGGGAATTTCAGTAGATGACAGGGGTATATGCCGCGGTTGCTCTGCGAAACCGCGGCATATACCCCTGTAACTTCTGAAATTCTCTGACTGGCAGAGAAGTTGAGAAGTTACTGCGGTATATGCCGCGGTTGCTCTGAGGAACCGCGGCATATACACTTGTAACTTTTGAAATTCTCTGACTCAGTCAGCCCCTGCAATAAATTGGCATGGGTATATGCCGCGGTTGCTCAGAAAACCGCGGCATATACTCTGTTATTTAATTTTTTATTCAGACGTGGCGTCAAAGGGGATGGTTGACTGGAGTATATGCCGCGGTTCAGAGCGGAACCGCGGCATATGTGTTCGATTTATTTACAAAACTGCCACCGCGCACCATTATGTTGCGGTTTCCAGTGAACCGTGGCATAATGTGCGCTGTAAAAACCCAATTTTTTACTAGTGAACTATTGTTTGTTTTAATTTATATTTTTACTCTTATTTTTATGTGTACTTCTGTTAAATTTTTTTTTATTGTGTAATTCCCAACAAATTAAAAAAAACATATTATACATATGTATATATTTAACATTGTACTTTTACTAAAAGTACCTATGATGTCAAATTTATAAAAGAATCAATAATTTGAAAAAACAAACACGTCCATAATGATAAAGTAAGTAGTTAATGTTTTTTAAGAAGACCTTTGATACTCTATACTTGTGGTATTATTAAAGTTGTACGATAATAATTAAGTAATTGACGTTTATAGAAAAATGTATAGCATTAGTATTATACATGTAAAACTACAAATAATACATGTAGATGCTCATCTAAGAATTAGAGAAAATAAAAAAGGTTGTGATTTTGTGACAACATAGTGTTATGTGGAGATTAGTTTCTTAAAAGTGTTTAAGAAGTTTATGACTATACAAAATTCATTATACTGCCAATCTTTCCAACACCGTACCCCATTCTCCACGAGTATATGTTCACAATATATATATCATTGCGTTTTTTTCCCTTTTGTATTCTTTCTTAATTTATCTTTTATGCGAGTGTGTAACCAAATACTATATCGTCCTTTCCGAAAAGACAAGAAAAAGAAAAGGAAAAATGGTTTTTTCTGTTTTGGTCAAAAAGGAAAAAATATGTTTAGCTACAAGAGAAAAAAGATGATCATGTAGACACGTACGCCCCTCTTAAGAGACCAAATTTTGTTAGACTCATCAAAAGGGTTCAAACACATGGAAATCAATGCTCACTACAAAAGGGTCAATGTTTAAAATGGAGGTTCATTATATATTTAATAATGAATTATTAGGAACCACATGTAACATTTTCATTATAAAATCATCATTATTTAACAGTGAAAGATAACATTTTGACCAAGGATTAGCAAATATTCAAAAAATAAAAAGACCAAATTTTAATAGTAAAGTTTTGAAATATGTATATTCATCTTAGCTACTCCAAGGATTTAAGATATGTTTATGTAGTGTCATAGCTATCACTAATGACTAACCCTAGTTATTGTCTCTGTCCTTGCCTCGAATCATTCTCTCAAATTACAATGTATAAAATGTTTAGGCTTTGTATGTAAAATCAAATGAATGAATTATACTATATTAAATATTTGACACCTCATGAACAATGAACTCTAGAATACTAGGCCAGGGATTCCAATGTCATGCCATCAACAAATCATTTTCAAAGTGTTAATTAAGTAATTATATAAATAATTTTTAGTTAGGTCTCTATCAAATAAATAACTCATATAGCTTCATAGAATCAAAGCTCTTCTGCATATATATAATTAATTGCCCTACAAAATTGTAGCTTCAAAGTGTTTATTTGTAAAAGAGAATAAATCGTCGCATCATTGAACACTTTGTGTTTTTGAATTTTTGTTAGAAGTTAAACAATAATTTATATACGAAGTCATGGCGAAAAATGAATAATTTTAACAATTTCAGGAATTAATATGAGAGGTTTTTTACGTCACCAATCACTTAAATATATATAGGTTCCTTCCGCTTCCAATATTAATAATTAATATTATAATACTATGTATATAAATATAAAAAAAAAATTATGTACAACCTAACTTTTTTATATGAAAGCCTAATCTAATTAGAAAGTTTGCTTCGGCACTTCAATTGTATTGAGGCTTTTTAAGTTTACTTAGTATTTATATTGATGCAAGTTTTAATAAAATAATGAATATATTGTGAATAAAATTAAGATGTACTGTGTTTAATTATAACTATTTCAGTTGTATAAATATCATATAAAACTTTAATCAAGTATATAGATGATAAATAAACTAATAAATGCTGAATAAATTTTCTTTTAATCGTTTTTTGAAAAATATATCAAGTTGGTACTTGGTTAAACAACCATTTCTAAAAACTCAAGCCTAACTAATTATTTGTTAAATAGGTTAGGCCAAGGGTCTTTTAATGAATCATCTCACTTAATTTCATCCTTGCATATGTACATGGCTTGTTTACACCTTCTTGGCACTTTTTCAGCCACAAAACTTTTTTATCATCTCAAGTAATTTTGTTTATTTATTTTCGATTTCATGTCAGAAAATAATGAATTATCGTGGATTATTAAAAGAAAAATATGAGTTATTCATTATATATATATATATATATATATATATATATATAAATAGGTCCATGTGGAATACAGTTCCATTTACACGAAGGCTTCTAAGTCATGACTATGATCAACTTAGACAAATTCTAACTTTATGAAGTTTCAAGTTAACCTTTCACACATACATAAACATAAACAGATGATGCTCTGTTGACCCCCCGAAAAAGAAGAAAAAAACGAAGGAAATATCTACTTCACAATACTAAGCAGCTTTGTTTTACTTTGACCATTAAAGATTAAGTTAGGCAAACGTAAAAATCATTTTACGGTCAATACTTTCCTATTTTTTCCTTTTTAAGAGCAACCAAAGCTAATAATTTTCATTATTCTTGTTTTACAGATATAATATCAAACTACTAACAATCTATATCATAGATTAACAAACAAAGTTATAGCAATATTCTCTGACTTTTCCCGACACATATTTTAACTAAAATTAAAAAAAGATCAAAATGCAGACATTAAACAAAAGAGCAAGAGAAAGACTCCAAAACATTGCGATGTATGATAAACTAAAGAAAGAAATCGAGAACAAAAACTTGAAAAAACATTGATTTATAATAAATTTCATCTGATATATAGTGTTGACAATAATTCTCTTAAAAAATCTCTCTCCACAAATAATGGAATATCTATTTGCACCTGGTGGCTCAAGAGTGCTTACAAACAAATCTTGCACATGTTATGTACTTGCATGTGTGTGTCCTGGTTGATGAGATATAGCAAATGGTTGAACACAGATGCACAAGTTCTTGAAGGGAAAGAAAGGAAAAATGGAGAGTAACAACGTCCACCGACCCATATGCATATGAAGTAATATTTCAATCAGATCAATAACGTTACACTAGCCATGCGAAAATCTCAAACGAGCTGCATGCATACACATGACTAATTAATACACATATAAAAGATCTTGTTTCTGAGTAAAGTTCTCATACCCCACCATTTTTTTTCCTTCAAACCAGTCTCCACGCATTATAGCAGATCGATGTCAAGCCAACCCACTTCAAAACAAAGCATCAGAAGCAGGCTAGAGTTGTGATGATGAGTCAGGATCACATAACTAAACAAAACTATCTCTTCAAATTAACTATATATACAAAGGGGACCATAAACAAGGCCAAAAACCGATATATAGATATAGATATAGATATAGGTATCGTTGAGATGCATGGTTGGTTTGAATTAATTCTGGTGGTGTGTCTTGTTGTGGAAGATGGATGGGACTATGTCTTGAAGGAGGCCATATTCCGAAGGAAGATACTGGTTGTGAAGAAGAGAGTTGTTAATGTTATAGGATGAGTAAATGGAGGGAGGAGTGGAAGCAGTGGTAACGGTGGTGCTGGTGGTGGTAACGGCGTTTGTTGATTGTGTGGAGAAGAGGGTGTTGTGAAAGTGATGGTGAGGGTGGTGGTGGTGGTGGTGATGCTGATGATGCATGTGAAGGAAGAGATCTTGAGGGAAGTTTGACCCGGCTGCAAGTGGAGTTGGTGTGGCGAGCAAAGAAGGTGTGAACATTCCTGCGGCCGCATTCCCTCTCAGCGATGTGGGGACCGGATGGTTGTGCTGACCTTCATACGTTGTTATCACAGTGGTTGGGTCCTGAAACGACCTCTCCACGCGTTTCTTCACTGTGCACTTCTGTGTAGTGCACCTGTAGTAGCTCCTGCAATATTCGTTCACCATCATCATCCATCAAAATACCTCATTTCACATCGTTTTTCACTTTACCCCATTACTGTAATGAGGTCTGGTTTGATTTTCCTTTTCTTGATTTTCATTAGGATTCAACCGGGACCAAGAATAATGTCTCTAGTATACATATAATGAGTCATATTTAGATACATATTTCTTATTTCATCTGAAATGTAAAGATCTAAGAGATTGATGGAGCTATGATAACATCAGTGACAAAGGGAATTTGTGTGTGGAATAATTTTATGTGGAAACTATAGCTAGGCTTGATTTTGATCTTATTTGGGTGCAAGGAAAGGGAAAAGGGTGTTCATACCTTGGATAAGGGCTATTCTTGACAGCTTTCTGTCCATATTTTCTCCATCTGTATCCATCTTCAAGGTGATCAACCTCACTCTTGGTCATGAAGGCAAACCTTGGCTCCTTCTGTTTCTTCTCTCCTTTCTTCTTATCCTTGTTCCTGTTAATTTGAAAGAAACAGATTCTAAGTTGCACCATTCAAGCATAAACAAGAGAAAAATATATAAAAGCAAGGGGTTGAGGTAGATCAGGTTAAGAAAATTAGAAAAAAGACACTCACCCTTTCTTAGAGTTTTCTCCTCCTCCTCCTCCTCCTTCTTCTGTCTTCACCTGCCTATCCTTTTTGCTCTTTCCTGAATCTTCTTCAGCCCCGGCTTCAGAAGACGAAGAAGAGATAGACGAGTTAAGAGTGGCAAGGGTTTCAGTGGCAGCAGTGGCTCCTCCTCCGTCTCCTCCTTCTGCAGGCTTGTGGTTGCCTTCAACAGATGAGAAAACCTCGGATGAGGAAGGAGAAAGGCCAAAGGAAGTTGCAAGAGAATTGTAATCCATGCCCCCTTGCAAACACTCGGTGAAGGTCATGTAGGAGGGATCAAAGGGTTGTGAGTCATAGGGTGTTGAAGCAGCAGGGATTAAGGAAGTGGAAAAGTGCTTTTGGTACATGTCAGATCCTCCTCCTACTCCTGCTGCTGCTGCTACTGTTCCGTGGTGATTGTTGTGGTCTAGGACAAGGTCCTGGTAGTAAAGTTCTTTAGGTTCAACAGACATGAAGAAGAAAGAGAAGAGAAGTAGCACAAGAAAAAGAGCAGTACTGTGTGAGGTCGCGTATGCTTGGTGGGGACTATGTAGCTTATCTCTTCAACTTAATTAATGTGTGTATTTATAAGATTATAAAAATAGGGAAATAAAAAAAGTCTTTGAGTTTGAATGGGGAGCTGCTATGGTCACTTTTAAAAGGAGGTTGACAAAATACCTTCCAATCACAAGACCACAAAGTGCTTTCTCATATGGAAACATTTTCAGTCATGTTACTTCCATTAAGGAAACTCATCCATGCATAATATTACTTATGGAGACAGGCTGATTCTCATTCCTAACTCTACAATTATACACCAAAAAATAACAAACATACCATAATCCATACATTTTCTTATACTTATATAACCTCACCACCAATTCATTAAATAAATCACTCTCGGCTAAATATGCCTTAAAATATAGAATTGGAATTCCCTGGTCAAGACAAAATGTAGATTTTGCCATATGCATTGAGTGAGCACACAGCTATTATATATATAAAATCTAATCACTCTTATGTAATCTGAATTAATATTTGGCATAACCGAATCTTCAGCCTTTTGAAACTCAAAGAGTTGGCAATAAAAATATGGTTCATTTTTTAAATTTGCTTGACTTTTCAGTCCAATTGGGAGTCTTCTACAAAACAATACCTTTTCTTTTCAACCCAAAATTATAAAAATGAAGAAGAAGAAGAAGAGTTTCTCTATGTTCTCTCTTCCTTGTTTGCCGAAATCCATGAAACCACTAATTGTATGTGTACAAAACAAAAACATAAACTAGAATCCGAGGTGGTCTCACCCAGTTAAAATCTGTAGCCGCTGGTCTTGTTTCCGTTTTTTGGTTCAGTAGGAAAAGAATAGTCAAAGAAAGCATGGTTGACTGTGATATTGTTTTTACGTGATTCTCATATCTTTTTCTAGACACATCCAAGTGGATGTTGTTAACACTTTTCAATCCTGTAAATTTCTGCACTCTTCACAAGGAACATAAACATCCACACTGTTTCAATAATTAACATTCAAATCACTTTTACTCCACATGCATATAAATATGTTATTGCAGATTTTTTGTTTCTCTAATTTTTTTAAATTAAACATTTAATCTATCATTAAATATATTGCAAATCTATATATTAAATGGGTAATTGCTATTATTAACTAATTAAATGGCACATTTGACCAAAATGGTTTAATTTTTTTTAGAAAAAAAAAAGTGAATAAAAATATAAAACTTTACCAGATATCAAAATTCAATGAAATGGATTTAAGCCTAACTTAAATTGTTTATATTAGTTAAATTTTGCAATTTTTATTTTTGTTTGAGAAATTAAAATGTTGAAAGAAGAACGTGTGAAGGTTAAACACAGATTAGGGTGCAATATTTGCACTCCACAGTTTATATCACGTGTAAAAAAGAGGACTTTCCGTTTGGGATGGGCGCGTGTGAGGGAGGTGGGTGAGGAGCGCGTGGAGAGAGGGTGATTAGTGAGTGTTGAAGTCAATGATTCAAACTTTTGGACTTATAAATTAGAAAATACAAAATTTGGTTTGGAGATAATAGAAAGGTCACACGTGTCTGGGACTGGCACCGGCTTTTGACCGTAGCCGACACAGTGGTAGGCACGTGGCGTAGACGGTGTGTGGGTTTGTTCTGGTGACGAGGTGCTTACGTCAGCATCTAAAATCTACTATTGAGGTTTGGCAATGAACATTATTATTGCATGGCCATGCCATTCACACCATCTTCTCCTTAGTTTGGATTTCATCATCTCCTTTTTACTCCTTTCCCTTTCACTCTCTTTGTTTTTTCCTTTCCTTTTTCTAGCTACTACACATGCTTTACGTAAACCCAATCTATCACTATGCTTGGTCCAATAATAACAATAATAAATAATAATAATAATAATAAAAATAGTAATCAAATCAAACCGAACTTTGCTCTTGCTAAAAAGGGTACCTTTTATTTTGTACACAGAAAAATTCAAAATCGAAACCAATCATGTTCATGTTGATGTTGATGGTGATGATGATGATTTGTGTATGGTGAGTGTAATGGTGTATGTGTTTGCCATAGATGCCGGAGAAGATAGATAGAAATGATAGTGTAGTTAACAAGTTGGCACAGTCCAATAATGACGTTAATATTATAGGAGAAAGTCCTATAAGGTCATAATCCAAGAATAACACCAACGCTTGTAACGAATACCAACCCTATTTTAATCTTATGTTTTCTCTCATTTGTCCTCCGAATAATTAATTAAACATTAATTTAATTAAAATTGACAACTCATTTGTGTTCAATGCACCTAATTAACTATTAATAACCATATTAACCTTAACATGAATATTGTTGCTCCTTCATTAATGGTTTTTCTTTTTGCCGCATCTTCATGCCGTTTCTAGTTTGCTTCAGTTTTCTTCTTCATCTTCACTGGCCCATAGAGAAAGAACATTCAAGAGTCAAGTGCTTTTGTTGACCCCAAAATCAAAATATGTACCTGGGGAGAATCTCCAATGACCAATCCAGACCTTCCACAAAGCTATTTCTATTGTAAATATTAAAATAACTATTATTTTTTATTTTATTTTTTAGGAATTTAACACATGTAAGAGAATATTAACTATAACTGTTTTTTTTTTGTTAATTTTGATTAAATTAAAGTAAAGCAACTTTAGGTAGTTTAGTTGTCTTTTAGTATGTCATTTTAGTTCTTCTAATTTTAGTTGTGTGAATTACAATAGGTTAGATGTATGTATTTACAAGAATAGATGTCTTTGATCTACACGTCTTTTTTTACATGGATTTCGCATGTCATATATAGGAGAGAGATAAAAACATTCTGACACTCGAATCAAGACGAAAAAGATGTAATAAATATGATAAAAAGTAAACACTATTTATTAAATGAATTGTACATATTTATAATATTCAAAAGGATTTATATTAGTTAGATTTAATGTCTCTTAATACCTAATTAGCATTTTTCGTATCATTTTAGTACGAATAATCTTCTTTAGACAAATAAACCTAGATTATATATAAATTTATATGATTGATATTATCTTTGCCTCGGGTACAATATCACAAATGTAGAATCAGAATATTTAATGTTTCGATTATGTTAAATGCATATATCATAATTTAATAATTTTAATTTTCCTTGCCATTTGAAATGTAATGATTTGAATGATAATTTTAGAGACTAAAATACTCCATAGAAAATTATATTAAAAAAGGATTAATGAAAATTGGACTATGTTAGAGAAGTATATGTTTCAGAAAAATGCTGTCCATTCTAATTTTTTAGAAAGAAACAAAGAGAATATAGTAAGAGATTTGCGTGTTGTTTTTGCTGCATATATATGATATAGCCCCATTTTGATACAATCCAAATATGAAAAATTATAATTGAGACGAAAAGTACAATTAAACTGAACCTAACCTTTAAACAATATTAATTAAGAGAGATAAATAAATGTAAAAAAGGTATATATGGTGAATTCTGATAAACCTAATTAATGTGATAAAAGTCAAGCATGTTATTTACAAAGTAAAAGCCTTCTCCAATAAGCAGGTACATATCGTGAATAGTGCTTGCAACTCACTTTTTTTAAGGAAATGTTTATTAATAACTCAAATTTTACATATTGATTCAACTATAAGAGTGACTAATCTAGTCATTCAATGAGATCGGCATAAGATTTTATATGATAATACTTTTTTCTCATTAGCAAGAAATATTCTCTATCGAATACTTCTCTCATATGATAATTAAAATTATTTTATTCCAAAAATATTATTTGATTCACTCATATTATATTAATATGCATAGACTATTGAAGATTTCGTAGTTATTTTGGTGGCGCGCGCGCATACATACATATATACATATATATATATATATATATATATATATATATATATATATATATATATATATATATATACATATAATATATATATTAAAATATAATTTGTTATATTGAGAACTCAATTTTAAAAAGTCACTTAAATTCGTAAATAATCAATTAATTGGTTCGTGA
The DNA here is from genome assembly GCF_029865625.1 of Vigna umbellata. Classification (NCBI taxonomy): domain Eukaryota; kingdom Viridiplantae; phylum Streptophyta; class Magnoliopsida; order Fabales; family Fabaceae; genus Vigna; species Vigna umbellata. Next base: position 58,524,873 of record NC_142165.1, on the reverse strand, counting down.
TGGATGTCCATCCACTCAAGAACAAAATATTTTATTATCATTTGCAATAATTAATTAACTATAGTTTTGGGAATAGTGTAAGTTAGTTTTCTCTCATATTTTAAATTGACTTCTTTTACCTTACATGAAGAGATTCAGGATTGTTTTAAGATTCTTAAGAGAAATTGTTGAGCAATATTTTGGATAAGAAATTTTTATTAAATATATTTTGTATAAGTTTTTTTGGATAATTTTTCTTTGCTCTTAATCTTTTGGAATTTTGTCCCTTTTATAAGTGATACCTTATGAGCATTATCTTTTCCTTTCTTGTAACACCTATGTTACGTAGTAAGTTTTTATTTTTGAATACTTGTTTAGTTTTCTTTTTTTTATCGATAAATGTTAGTTATTAGTATTTTGTTTTATTTGGAAAGTTGAATTCACCATCTTTCTTACTCTCTCTCTTTCAAACCTTTCAATATATGTTCAATAAGCGCCTAAAATATGTTCAATAAGCACTAAACACGATGGATATCCTAAACGCTTAAAATTTACTCAAAATAGACAAATGCTAAATGATAATACTTGTATCATACCTAAACGTTTAGGTCACTAACACTTTAATGCATGTACGTTCAAGTACTTTTTGTTTGTTGTGTTGTATTTTCTTTTTCTGTGCAGATTATCAACTTTATAAAAAAGCCTACTCAAAATCAAAACAACGTTAAGAGATAAGAGGATATTCAAGGAATCTCTCATACATGTTTTTTGCCTTTTTTTTGTAAGCTCAGCATAGTTGTCCTATCAATAATTTGCTCATTAAGCCACATCATTTGAAAAATTCATACTAGTGTCATGTCAATGTTATTCTTTTAACTCTTATAGGTATATTTAAATAACATAATTAACATTTATATAATTAACTAAATATAAATATAAATAAGCTTAATCTTGTTAAAAATATTTAATAAAAGCATCAATTTTAATAAAAATATTTGTATAACATTTCTATCCAAATTAAATTGCATTTGAATTTTGGGAGAGATAATATTGTTTAATTTTTTTTAAAGAATAGGACTAAAATTAGACAAAATAAAAATACAAGGACTAAATTGAGATTAATGCAATGACACGTGGTATGACAATAATACGTAGCACCAATAGTGCCAGGTCACACTATCATTGCCACATGACACAATGTTAGTTTGACACGTGGCAAATATATATATATATATATATATATATATATATATATATATATATATATATATATATAAATATATAAAAAAACAAAAAATAAATAAAAAAACCACGAATTGACACATGACATTCTCTTTAACGATGTTAGTATGGTACTAATGGGATGGATATGATTGCATTAATTTTTCAAAAATAGAGACTCAATTGAGACAAAAAAATTGAGGAACCCATTTGAGACAAGTAATAAAAAAATAGGAAAGTCGGGAATGATTTAATTCATGTTCATGAATCATGGGTATATGTTTTTCCCTTCCAAAATTATGTTGTTCTAGGTTCGTGGATGACACCAAGTATGTTTAGTGTTTCTTTTTGTGTATTTTAAGGTATATTGATCATGCATCGAGTTGCTATTATCATAATTTCCATGTGTTGAGGTTGTTTTGATGTCTTTGTCGGGTTGCATGTACATGATCCCAAATTATCCTACTTGAATACCATGTTGTTTGTGTACAAAGTTGCGTTGTTCCCGTGATGTTAGGCTAGGACTAGGTTGCTTCATCACGATGTCATGCTCTAGGATTTATGTCGTGTTGTATACATGAGGCCATGTTGTTAATGGTTTATGTGGAGCTCGTTTTGGGTTGTTACATGAAGTTTTAGGTGAAGTCGAGGTGTGTATGTGTGATATCACATTGTGGCGAGTTGAGGGGTAATATATATCATGTTCATTAAGGTGGTCGGGTTGCTTAAATAAGATGTTGTGAAGTTTTAGTGCCAGGCCATTGTTATATGAATTACCATGATGCTTTTTACATGTGTAAGGCTATTAAGTGTGTCTATTTTGATTGTTATAATGTTTTTAATGCATTGCTGGGTTGTTTTGGGTGATTCAAAGTATGTTTCGGGAATGATCAAGCTATGTTTATGGTTTTCTAGGTTCCACGAGTAGTTAAGCGTCGAGTTATTTGGAGTGCATCCCGAGTTGTGTGGTTTGTTGTAGTGTCACTCAAACTTGTGGAATGATGTATGAGTTGTTGTGATCGATGCCATTGATGATTATGTGGTTTGACATGTTGTTGCATTGATTGCAATATGATTATGGATCCTATGCCTTCTTACGTACTTATTGGTGGATGGCTCGAGAAAGTTCTGCTTTGGTGAGCAGGCTCCATTTTGGTGAATGGGAAAGCCTTGCTTTTATGAGCAGGTCCGTTTTGGTGAACAAGGAAACCTTGTTTTGGTGAATGGGAAAAACACTGTTTTGGTGAACAGGTCGACTGCGCTGGAGTACGAAAGATGACATATGTTTGTAATTATTAATGGTATTCGCATAGGTCGTTTAAGTTCAAGTATAAATTGGAAAGGATTGATTTTATGGTTTAATTGGATTGTGCTTCGAGAGGTAGGAACATATAATTTACTTGGTAATTGTGTTATCATGATATATACTTATTTTGATGTTTATTCTATTAGCTCATCGTTGCATGTTTTTGTTTGTGCGATAATCGTATAACTTGTGTTGTTATACAAGAGAAGATGATCCTATATATGTTCAAGTTGATGAGTAAAATGACTAGTTTATCAGAGTGTTGGGGAGTTTTCGAGTTTATTGAACAATTTTTGTTTATGTTATAATATACAATGTTTTTTAAAGATTTATTTGGAGGGTTTAAACTATTAATTTTGTTTCTATTCAATAAATATGATTTTATTTGTTATAAATACGACAATTTGGAAAGTTTTTTATTTTCTCAATTAATATTTTCACAAGTTAGAAGATTTTATACTTTTTTGTGGCACCCTAAATTGGGATGTCACATGTTGTCTCGTTCGTCTCAATTGATATTGGGAGATAAGTTTATGTGTTGTCTTGTCTGTCTCAATTGATATTAGGAGATGAGTTTGGTTGCTATGTCTTCTTTTTGTAACTTATAAAATCGAGTTTTGTTCCCTTTCACCTTAGGCTTTGGTAAGTTAGTGAAGAGGAAGATTTAGGTTTTTTTTCTTTTCCCTTAAGACTTTAGTAAGTCGGGGAAATGGGAGAGTCGTTTTGCTCGCAAGGCTTTAGCTTTAGCTGAGTATAGTGTTCTATTGGTGAGTCTGGTAAGTAGGCAGAGTTTTTACTCGTAAGACTTTTGGGAAGCAAGGGAGACATGTTCTGACCGTGATGCTTTGATAAGCAGGCTTGATGACTTAGATCGAGCTACTTTGTTTAGTAGAGTTGCTTTTGGTAAGTACGGTTGTTGCTTACTATCTTGTATTGTTTTATGGTTACCTCACATTTGTTTGTTTGTGTTTGTGCAATGATCGTACAACTTGTGTCGTTATACGTGAGCAAATGATGTTATAGATGATGCTGGTGTTGTTTAGAGTGAGAAGACACATGGAAAAAAAATCTTATGAGGGATTTTTGACATACATTGGACACAATAATATGATTTAATTTGAAAATTTTCGAACATTATTATAAGTTGTTATTGGATTATTTGTTTTTTCGCATGATTTTAATTATTTTCATGATAATGAAATAAAATTTTTGATTTTTTCACTGTTTCATGATCGTATTAGAAGTCACTTTTTCTTAAGTTAACTAATTACACGTAGGAGATTACAAAGAGTAAAATAACAAGCACTACAACAACGAGAGGCAACAAAAAACTTCATGGATAAGTAAAAAAATAAAGAAAATAATCGTATTCAGAAAGACATAATCTACAATTCAGATAAAACTATAACATATACAATTTTATTTGAATCATAACTTATACTTTTGATAACATTTTAAAAAATATCACCATGTGAACGTATGCTACGTTATCACTATAATAGTAGTTTATCTATATATTTAATTCATATATTTAAACTAATAAATTCTTTAAAAGTCCATTCCATTTTTGAGCCTATATGAAATTTCAAAGAATCTATTGTAGATAAAATTTTGACATAGTACAAATATATAAGAAGTTACTTAAAAAAATCTTTGTATGTTGTATGAAAGAGGATTTATAATTGAAGAAGGTTTCAATAAGAAGATCTCAATTATCACGAGAATCGTATAGTCACGAGAATGAGAGAAAATGTTGTGAAAGCCAACCACAATAATTAATAATGTCAATTAAAATTGATAACTTCAATTAAAATCAGTAAAATAAAATATCAACAAAGCATAGTGTTTCGGTAGGAATTGTGTAGGACCGAGAGATGTACCTTTCTGTCGTGACTTTTCTGCTTTCTAATGTCTGTGTCGCCTACTCCGCTCGGTTGTCGCCTGCTCCGCTCGGTTGTCGCCTGCTCCGCTCGGTTGTCGCCTGCTCCGCTCGGTTGTCGCCTGCTCCGCTTGGTTGTATTCTTGATCAGGGGGAAGTACCTGCAAAAGGCACTCCGACGCCCAAGTTAGGAGCGATTTAGTGAACTGTTTATCACAGTTGAGTATTTTAGTTCTGATCGAACGTAAGTGGAACGTACCTGGCTTTTGGCCCTGTCATTGTATTTATAAGTGTTTCATAGACCAAATAATAACAAACTTACCTGGAGATTCGGTTAGTTATTCATCAACAACTTTATCAATATCTCTAATCATATATTTTTGGTTATTTTAATCGTCTGCTGGACTTTTGGCCCAATAATGATTTAAACATTAATAATTAAACGCCGACCCAATTATGGCCCAACATTGATGTAGCGGATGTATCGAACGATACTTAGTGTTAACCGATTGGTTCTAAGTGTATACCATACACATAGCAATCGAAAAGAAATAATCAACATAATGCAAAACTAACACAACAAAAAATTATGATTTCGGCTCCCACGCTCCTGAGAGAAGAATTTTAGCAATGAGATTTTTTTCAAAGTGTGATTTGAGAGGTTCTTTATATAAAAAAAAAGCATACCTAACAATTACTCTATAATTTAAATATTTGTTTGATGTAAAGAGTAGATTCCAAATACTTATGTTTCGGTAGGGATTTGTAGGACCGGGAAACGTACATTTCCTGATGTGACTTTCCTGCTTTCCAATGCCTGTGTCGCTTGCTTCACTTGGTTGTCACCTGCTCCGCTTGGTTGTTGCCTGCTCTGCTCGGTTGTATTCTTGACCAGGGGGGATATACCTGCAAAAGGCACTCTGACACTCAAGTTAGGAGCGATTTAGTGAACTGTTTATCACAATTGAGTTTTTTAGTTCTAATTGAACGTAAGTAGAACGTACCTGGCTTTTGGCCTTGACCTTATATTTATAAGTGTCTCATGGTGTTGGGTATCCAAGTGTGAGTCCAAGTCCCACATTGGATAAAAATGAGAAAGTATAGCATTATATAAAGGTGAAAGACCCATTAACCAATTGCCTTAAGGTTTTGGGTAAAGAGTGATGTCGATCCTTTATATAGTTGGCTCAGATCTTATTGGTGTTTGTGTAACCCACATGCAACCTCCTCCTCGATAGACCTAATAGTAGTATCATACTTACCCTTGAGGAGGAGATTGTTGGGTATTCAAGTGTGAGTCCAAGTCCCACATTGGATAAAAATGAGATTGTTGGGTATATGTGTAACCCACATATTTGATTATTTTATCGTCTGGTGGCCTTGATTGGATGGACCTGAACGACCATATTGTATACCATACAACTTACAAATTCAATTCTTGTAATTGTCATTACCTCTTAATGTTTTTATATACAAGTGAATTTTACAAATGCATTCTTATCTTTAAAAGCTTTTTCCATTTTTTTACAAATCTTCGTATCACACAATAAGAGACATCTCGAGTGCATTTCTAGCCCTAACAATGTGCAAGATTTCTCTTATAATACTTACGAAATTCTTTAAAATTTGAAGTTACCATATTAAAATATTTTATAAAACAAGTGATTAATTTTATAGCTGAGATAGGAAACAAAGTTGGCAGGTAATGAATAGTTATTTAACTTTAAAAATTAGTAGCAATTTTTTTACTAGTTAAAATTGGTTTCTGTAGTTGTAAATTCTTGTAGTGCACCTGGGTGAATCATGTGAGAACCAAATTATTGAATGCAGGATTATCTAATGAATGGAAAGAGGAAAATGGAGGTGGAGATTTGACTACTCTGGATGACAGTCAACAAGAGGCAGGAATAATTTTTGGTAAATTAATAAAATAAATGTCATGGGTGTAAATTTGAGTCCCTGCATAAGGCATTTATTTAAAATTTGTTGGTGTTGTGGTATTTGATGAAGATCTTGGTATTCCTTGTGGCAATTAATTTTGAAGAGATTTGAAATGAACGTTGCTTGAAGGAATATGATTTGGGACCATCACTCATTGAAGTGTGTTATGGCAACTCCTAAAATGTTGCTACTTTTCTTTGACTTGGTCTTATTGCTATGCTGGCTGGGGTATCATCTTTTGAAATTTTGCAATCATCACTTCATTCACCACCATCAACTTCTCAAGGGAAATAACTTTAAAAAAAGAAATACTTTGTATGGTAGCCAGGTTCGTTAGGACCTACACCAATGACATTTCAAGCAATCAACCATTCACCTCCTTCGTGTGCCAGACACTATTAAATCTTCTTCATGCGCTTCCATCATCTCTAAAATTCCATCTCCTTCTTCTTATATTACCAAATTCATCTCTTACCATAAAATTACTTTCTAGTATATAATCATTTTCCATAAACAAATGTTTTCTCCTTAACTTTATATGTAAAAATTAAAATTAGTATTTTTTTTAACTTTGACCCAATTTAGTCTATAATTTTATAAATGCATAGAATTAATCATTTTAACTAAACTTTATTAAGTTTATTTCACGTTTTACACGCGTTTCATAATAGTATTTGAATTATTTATACCGTTTAACATATTTATGTTTCAATATTAGTTAAAAAATTGTTTAAAACGTCAAATAAAATTAACAAAATTTTGTTAAAAAAACTAAATTCTCGTAGTTCTAAATATGAAAAACTAAATTGATTCAAAGTTTTAAAAAAAAATTAATATAACTATAAAAAAATATTTATAATTGTTGTCATAAGATTACATTTCAATATATATATATATATATATATATATATATATATATATATATATATATATATATATATATTCACCATCTCTAATTTTACTAATATTTTTATAGATAATAGATTATCCACGTACTGTTTTCAATTAGTCTTTCTCAAATACTTACTAAGAGGATCCCTGCCTAATTATAACTATATTTATAAGTTAGGCGTAATTTACGAATTAGATTATTACAAGCTTTGTTGGTCAATAAGTGAGAATCATCATACAAAGATAACTTCCGTATGTGTTCCTCAACCATGTCCCGCAAATAATTCTTTCTTTTCGACTCTTTTTCCTTATTCCAATCACACAACTACAAGACTAAACACTTTAAACATAGTTCAAAAACGTGTTTTAAATTGATTATTATTTCAATATGTAGAAAGTTTTTCTTTTCTTCTATATCAATCATAATAGAACTAACGTAGTCTAGTTTGATATCTGTTTTCAAAATACTCATATCAACATCATGTTGGTACTATTCACAATGTAACCAAGATACTTATTGTTGGAAATGCATGAAATGTTGAATGTTAGAGGTGAATTATTAATGTAAGAAAGTACTTAACTGATAAAGTAGAGATAAAAACAGTACAAATATTAGTAAACGTACGAGATTTCGTATACTACTAGAATTCGTCTCTACACCTAACCCGATTACAATATAGATAACTTATTTTGTAAATGTGTCAAAACAAGGACAAATGAATTCAATTGAAGATGAATGAATGGTAGCTGACTAAGCTGGTGGAGAGAAACAGCCTTGTTTGGTGAATAACTACTTCAATCCTTTTACAAACAAATTAAGTCTTTGAAAAACAACTAAAATATAAATATATAACAAATTAATTCTTTGAAACATGCCTCATGCAAGCATTTTGAACACTCCTCTATAATGTCTTTGAAATTTTAAGAATGTATTTTGTGAGAAAATAACATATTGTATGAACTCTACATGCTACGAGATTGTTAGTGGACATAGAAATAAATGGTGTTTGACTAGAAAAGGTGTCAAGATTTTATGCTGCTTTAATTTTGAGTACTCCCCCAAATTAGCGGCAAGAAATTTGAGGGATTAAAGTAGTAGTTAGAGATCTTTATCAACCTTGATTAGGGTTTGAAATTGTTGTTCATATTTAGACAAATTGTTGATTAGGGAAAACCTTTGATTGCTAACTATAATTTCTGAACTTGTAAGTCATAACTTACATTTCTTTTAAAAAGCAAGTCATGTGATATATTATATTTAATAAAAACATACATATATATACTCATCAAACATCTATAACGTAAGAGCTTGTTTATTTCTCATAGTATTCTGACAAAAAAAAACTATAAGTGTTTATGATAAAAATAGATTCTTATTTTGGCATTTTACAGTAAATTCCTCATGATAATGCAAAAATATGATTTTCTCCCTCTAAACCTTGGCTGCGAATCCATCTATATATGATTGGTTCGCCACAATATTGATGTTTAATCACGTTATACTAATTTGACTCTTTGAAACAAAAGTACAAATGTATTTATACTTGATTTAAAGTAGTCAAATTAAGTTTAAGAATTATTTTAGTTCAACTTTAAGCGTTAATATATTTATATTATTTTTTGTTTTAAAATTAAATTCACAATTTACAATATTATTTATCACCCGAAACTTTGATTATGTAAAGTCTATAAAGACTTTGCTTGATCTAAAGTCAACCAGTCAAATGGGTATTTGACCATGTGATATATATATATATATATATATATATATATATATATATATATATATATATATATATAGTTTGTTTATGTTCAGTTTGTTTAGAAAATATAATTTGTAATACAAGCATATGTGCGTTTTTTATGTGTTTGCTTATTTTTAAGTAAACTAATTTTTTAAAGAAACAAATAATATCTACTTTTTAATTAAGTGATTTTTAAAATAAGTTATTTCAAAAATATTTTAAATTCAAAAAAACTTTATGTAATCGATGCTTAATTTAAGTATTTTTGTGAAAATTTCACTGCAAAGTTGCCCCAAAATTCAAAGTAGTGTGATACTTAAAATTAGCACTGCCACATGTTTTTTTTAAAAGCTTAAAATTATTAAATAATCTTTTAATTCTGTGATCAACTTTGATCCTTTTATCGTTGAATCTTGCAAAAGTCAGTGCGTGGACTGCCGCTAAATAGGAATAAACGAAATTTTCATAACGAGAAATGCATTTAATAAAACTTAAGTTTGATGTTGTATTAATTTATTATTACATTTCAATTATGGCCATTCCTTATACTAAATATAAGTTTTTTTTTTTTAATTTACTTTAAGAGCATGACAATTTTGAGTTTTATATTTAGGGTTTAAGATTTTAAAGATTTTTCTTTTTTTATATTAATAATAGGTGTTTAACCCTTTTAAAAAAACAATACTTAGTTCTTCCACACTACCTTTGTGATCTAGCTCCAGTAGATGAAAATGTTCAAAATGTGCATAAATCTGGTTACAACTTACTGACAAGTTCCCAATTCATTTATTACACATATTTCATATTATAGTAGCCATTTTAAAAGTAAACAATAGATTATTTATGATTTCGCCCTTCTCACCTCACACAACACAGCTAACATTGTTTAAGATGACCATTCTAAGCCTTAAGTTAACCATTATAGGCACTCCATTTAAGATAACCTACAACACAAATGCAAAGGGCATAACCGTTACTCTCCAAAGGCACTCAAAATATTGTTTTTAATCTACAGCATGTGCCTTCCAACTTTTTATATGTTGACTTAACAATGTATAACATATCTTCCTCATTATTGTCCAAATGTCACTTATTCCTCTAACAAAAGTTATGCTATCACTTTCTTCCAATAACGATTCAATTTGAAGTCCCTTCCATTCAAACCATCTTCTCCAAGACATATTCCATTCTCATATATTATTGTCTCACTTCCCACATTCACTCATTGTTTGATCTTTTTTATTTGTGTTCGCATATAACCTAGGGTAAGCCTCCTTAAGTGATCTATACCCCGTTCATTGGTCTTCCCAAAAAAAATTCTATTTCTCTAACCCACTTTCTACCTTACATTCTCTTCAAACCATACTTTTTTCTCATTTTCTCTGGATAGTCTTACATTCTCTAACTCTACTTTCACTTAGTCAAGAGTGTTTCGTTAAACAATTTTATAATTTTTATACCTAAACCACCATCACCCTTTGGTTTACATAATGTTTCCCACTTCATCCCAATCTCATAGGAACTTTCTTTGTATCTTTATTATGCCCTAGGTAACTAAGTATTGGAGTACTCACGTCGTTGTTGTCTGTTTCTGATTGTAATCAATAAAATAAAATACAGTTTCTAATATTTCTCTCTATAGTTTATTGTTTCCTGATTTATAGGTCTTAGTTATTATCCACCTAATATTTCTCTCTGTCAGTTTTATTGTTTCCTGATTTATAGGAATTAGTCTTTATTCACTGTTGTGGATAAATAGGGCTTCTGTAAATTCTGAAACATAATATAATTATCAATAAACATTTTCGTTTCTCTATATGGTATCAGATTTGCCTTCTGCATAATTGCATTCGATCCCTCTTCTTCCATGGCCTCCCTCACTGCTTCCAAAACCCTAATCGAATTTCCCACATCATCAACCCTTCCAATCAAGTTGACCACCGACAATTATCCTACTTGGTTCAAACAGATTCATCACCTCCTTGTCGCTAACGACACCATTGGTTATGTCACAGGGACGACTCCCTGTCCTTCTGCCACTATCGGCACCAGCGATGTTGTTACCGCCAATCCTGACCATTCCCATTGGATTCGACAGGACCATTATGTCTATCTCGCTCTTTTGGGCTCTTGCGGACCAGAGGCTCAAGTCGTTATGTCTTCTGCAACCTCCTCTGCTGATGCATGGACAAGGCTTATGAAGGCCTATGCCAATCGTTCTCGTACCCGCATCATGTCCCTAAAGGAGAGACTTGCCTCCATTACAAAAGACAACTCTTCTATCAGTGAATATCTTCGGTCCATTCGTTTTCTTGCAGATGAACTTGCCTTGATTGGTCACCCTGTGGATGATCTTGATCTAGTCATTGCTACCTTGAACGGTCTAGGTCCTTCATTTCGTGAGTTCAATGCCTCCATCCGTGTACGCGACTCACCATTGTCCTTTGATGAGTTATTTGACAAATTAGTTGATTTTGACACCTTTATTCAGCGTGATGATCGTCATCATCAGGTTACTCCACTTACTGCAAATCACGTTAACAGGTTTTCCTCATCTGCCATTCGTGGAAAGCGATATCCTCGTGATTCCTTCCCACTGACAAAAACTGCTCATCCTCCTTTTCGTCGCCCCTCCTCTCCTCCACCCTCACATCGTTCTTCTTCTCACATGGTTCCCACCTGTCAATACTGTGATCGCCGGGGCCACACAGCCAAAACCTGATACCGTCTGCATGGTTATCCCACTCGTCCAGAGGCACACTCCGTGACCGTTGTCCCGTCCAATGAGTCAGCGTGGCTTGTTGACTCTGGCGCCTCCCATCATGTCACTAATGACATGGGCTCTCTTTCCATCTCCAATGAATATGCAGGCAATGATCAACTGATGGTGGCCAATGGTAAGGGTCTACCCATCACCCATCTTGGTTCTACTCACATTTCCACTAATTCCCATTCGCTTCAGCTCTCCAACATTTTGCATGTCCCCACTATTTCTCATAATCTTCTATCTGTTTCTCAGTTATGCCAAACTAATGATGTATCTGTTGAATTTTTCCCCTGGCACTTTGATGTTAAGGATCTTCAAACAGGGGCGATTCTGCTGCGCGGACGGAATGAAGATAACGTGTACAAGTTAAGGTCACTGCCCTCTCCTCCACAAAGTAATCATGCTTGCCCACAACCCACTCTACACCTTTGGCATCATCGTCTCGGTCATCCAACCTCCCGGATCCTTCACCACACTCTCAAGGCCAACCATCTTACTCACTCTACCTCCTCTTTGCCGTCATCATGTTCAGATTGTCTCCAAAATAAAAGTCATAGGTTACCGTTTCATAAGTCTAGTTTATCTAGTTCTACACCACTCGAGATTCTTTATTCTGATGTTTGGGGTCCTGCGTCTGTCTCATCAATAAAAGGATTCTCTTATTATGTTATTTTCATTGATTTATTCTCCAAATATGTTTGGCTTACCCCATGAAACACAAATCTGATGTCTCTACAATTTTTCCTATTTTTAAATCTCTTGTTGAAAATAAATTGAATTTCAAAATTAAAACTCTTTATTCTGACAATGGTGGTGAATTCCTTAAATTAAGAAATTTTCTTCAAGCCAATGGTATCTCCCATCTCACAACTCCTCCTCACACCCCAGAACACAATGGTCTTGCCGAACGTAAACACCGTCATTTAACTGAAACTGCCAAGTGTCTTCTTCATCATGCTTCCTTACCTCTTTCCTTTTGGTGTCATGCTTTTCAAACTGCAGCTTATCTTATAAATCGTATGCCCACTCTTGGACTCCAAATGAAAAATCCTCTTCAAATCCTATTCCAATGCCTCCCCAACTATCATAAACTCCGTACCTTTGGGTGTCTCTGTTTTCCTTGGCTTGTTCCCTACACCATTAGTAAATTACTTCCAAAGTCTCAACCATGTGTCTTTCTTGGTTACAGTCCAACCCAGAGTGCCTACATTTGTTATAATCCTTCTTCTCGAAAATACTACACATCACGTCATGTCCAATTTGTAGAAACTGTCTTCCCCTATTCCTCTTCCCAACCTCCCACTTTGTGCCAGCCTCATCCCTCTCCCAACCCCAATCTTCCTCTAGCTGTAATTCATGCACTGCATGAGCCCACCAGGCCCCCATCACCTTCTCCACCCTCCATTCTCCTCCCCACTGAAACCGTGCCCACACTAAACCCCACTACAGCTTCATCCTCACCTGACTTGTCCACGGGTTCCTCGGTTTCGCCTGCTGCAGTGGAAGCGTCGGTCGTTGCTCCCCCGTTTCCTTCACATCCCATGGTCACACGCTCCAAGAACGACATCTATAAGCACAAACAGGTTCATCTTGCTTCTAAATTTCCTCTTCCAGATCCTATTGAACCCTCCTATGTAACTCAGGCACTTAAATACCAAGAATGGAAATCTGCCATGTCTGAAGAATTTAATGCCCTACTTGCTAATGGTACTTGGTCTTTGGTACCCCGTGAACCATGTTTCAATGTGGTTGGAAATAAATGGGTTTTTCGCCTAAAACGCAACACTGATGGGTCCATTGCCCGGTATAAAGCTCGATTAGTTGCAAAAGGGTTCCACCAGCGACCCGATCTTGATTATTCGGATACCTTCAGTCCCGTGGTGAAGCCACAAACAATAAAACTGGTGTTGTGTATTGCCTTGTCCCGTGGCTGGTCTTTACGCCAAATGGATGTCAATAATGCCTTTCTTCACGGTACCATCTCCGAGGATCTTTACATGTCTCAGCCTCCTGGTTTTGTGCATCCTCAATTCCCTAATTACGTGTGCAAGCTTCATAAATCTATTTATGGCCTCAAACAAGCCCTGCGAGCCTGGTACAATGCCCTTCATAATTTCCTGCTTAGTTATGGCTTCACTAATTCCAGGACTGACACTTCCTTATTTGTTTATCGTCGGCCTGACACGGTTGCCTATTTCCTTGTCTATGTTGACGACTTACTGCTTACCGGCAACAATATGGTGTTCCTATCTACATTTCAACGTGATTTGGCTGCTAAGTTTACTCTAAAAGATCTCGGTACTCCGCATCATTTTCTTGGGGTTGAGATTCTTCCGACATCGACGGGTCTTTTTCTAACCCAGCACCACTACATTCGTGAACTTCTTCAATCCACTGCCATGACTGATGCTAAACCTGTTACAACACCCATGAGTTCTTCCTGTGATCTCTCTGCCGACTCTGATGCTTCCACCTGCAATGTTTTCGAGTATCGCCGGATTGTTGGGTCCTTACAATATTTGTCGTTGACACGTCCCGATGTTTCCTTCAGTGTTAATAAGCTCTCTCAATATATGGCTGCTCCAACTGAAATTCATATGCAAGCTGCCAAAAGAATTCTTCGGTACCTCAAAGGCACTATTGACCATGGTCTTCAACTTCGGCGTGACTCCAACCTTCATTTAACTGCTTTCTGTGATGCTGATTGGGCAGGTGATACTGCTGATCGTCGTTCCACGGCTGCCTACATCATCTATTATGGCTCCAATGCCATCTCTTGGTCGTGTAAGAAGCAGTCTTCTGTTGCCAAATCCTCCACTGAGGCCGAATATCGCACCATTGGTACTACAGCTGATGAATTACTTTGGTTGCAGCAACTACTCATGGAACTTAATTGCTCTCTTCCAAAGCAACCAACGATATACTCTGATAATATTGGAGCCACCTATCTATGTGCTAATCCTGTTTTTCACTCTCGCATGAAACACTTAGCCATTGCCTACCATTTCATTCGTGAACTTGTTGCTGCCAAGAAACTTCATGTTATTCACCTACCGTCCAGCCATCAACTAGCGGATCTCCTCACAAAACCATTATCTCCCTCGCGTCATAACTACCTCATGGCCAAGATTGGTGTTGTCTGTGCCTCCACCATCTTGCGGGGGCGTATTGGAGTACTCACGTCGTTGTTGTCTGTTTCTGATTGTAATCAATAAAATAAAATACAGTTCCTAATATTTCTCTCTATAGTTTATTGTTTCCTGATTTATAGGTCTTAGTTATTATCCACCTAATATTTCTCTCTGTCAGTTTTATTGTTTCCTGATTTATAGGAATTAGTTTTTATTCACTGCTGTGGATAAATAGGGCTTCTGTAAATTATGAAACATAATATAATTATCAATAAACATTTTCGTTTCTCTATACTAAGATCGATATTTTGAATAAAGATATGTAATAAATGTTAAAATTTATTTAAGTAAACATACTCTCCTAACAAAAGACGAGAACCTTCCTTTCTACTAAGTTAATTTGTTCTTTATGTTATTCACTACAAACTCCAAAAATTGCTTCCTTGTAATATTTTCTTGCACGCATATACCTAAATACTTAAATAGGACATTCATCTATCCACAGTTCATGAGATTAGAGCTTCTTTGCAATTCATCTTCCCAGCCCGCCAAATTTGATTCACTATCGTTGAAGCTCTCAAATTAATGCTACTTTACAAGACAACTTCAGTATTTTCAAGTCAGTAGTCAACAAACTAGATAGAGTTAAGGTAACCCTGAGTCGTTTCCTAACGAATACGAAATTGATTTTCAAATACTTGATTCTTATGAAGACTCTGAAAGGTTAGTAAAATGCAATGCTTAAAAATAAAAGTGAAAATCTATCCTAATGAAATTAATATTGAAGAATGTTGTGAATTTAATTGAAGAACAAATAAGAAACTTAGAAACAATTATAATAAAATAGACTAATTCCACTACTTTTCCAAGATAGATTCATCATCGGTTATCCATAGATTATTGTTCAATTGATCATTGTTTGAGTTTTACATTATTCAATTAATTTGAGGGCGATCTTACAATTAATCAAAGAAGATTCTCAATCAAAAGTAAAAACTTTTTAGATTATTCACAATAAATTAAGCCAAAGTACATTCTCTATTAAATCTTATTGTGTTTAATCATGTTTATTCTTAAATCTCCTAATACCAAATTAAAAGTTAATTAATTTAAGTAATTTCTCAATTAATTATAGTTAAAGTTCTTACCACTAATCAAAGTGCATTCTCAATTAGTAGCAAAAACCCATTTAGTCATATGAAAGTTCCTAAATTCAACCAAAATACATTCTCAATCAAACCTAGAAACCCTTAAACTCACATGATCAATATGCATGTAGATTCAAACACCTTATTATGCAAAAATCATTACCTTTAACATGATTGAGAGATGAAAGACAGAGAAAAAGGATAACTCAAATCAATAATCAAAAGAAACAAATACATTAATTCAACTTAACCTCAAAATCCATAATGAAATTACAGTGGAATAGCCTTAGAAAGTTAGCCCTCCATGAATGGAGTAGAATACACGATAAGAATAAAAGTGAAAGGACTGGTGGAGTTGCTTCCCAGTGGAGGAGTCTAAGTGAATGAATGATTGATTTGATAACTCTATCGTTGACTCGATCAAATTAGTACTACTAAACTATAGCAACTTTAGTATTGCTAAGATAGTAACCAACAAAGCAGAAAGGGTAAATTTAACACTAAGTCATCTCCCAATGAACACAAAATTTATTCTTAACAAATTAGTTCTTATAAAAACTATACAAAATGGTTAGTAAAACAAAAACAATAAAGAAGATAACGATTAATAACAGATTAAAGAACAAAATAACAAAAGATAGAAAGAAATTAATTTATTAAAATATTTAAAAAGATAAAAACAATGATAAAGAAAATAGATTTATTTCACAGTTTTTTCAATAGGATTCATCATTCATTATCTAAAGATTATTGTCCAATTAATTATTGTCTTAGATTTTTAAACTAATAACAGTAAATTCTCAGTTAATGTGTTCCCGTTCTCACTCTTAACCAAAGTACATTTTCAATTAAAAGCAAGAACTTTGTAGATTAATTATAGTAAATTTAAACAAAGTACATTCTCAATTAAATTTTACTGTGCCTAATCACGTCTATTCTTTTACCTCTTATATCAAGTAAAAAGCTAATTAAAAAAATACATTCTTGATTAATTTTTGTTAAAGTTTTTACGACTAATCAAAGTACATTCTCAATTATTGGCAAAAACTCATTCAATTACATGAAAGTTTCTAACTTTAATCAAAGTAAATTTTCAATTAAAAATAAAAACTCTTGGACTCATATGATTAATATATTATGTAGATTTAACACCATGCTAACTTTCTATAATGCAAAAATATTATTTTTACTTGATTAAGAAGCAAAAGACACAAAAATAAATCACAACAAAAATAAAATAAAGGAAACAAATTCATTCATCTAAACTCATAATACAATTAAGAAATTACAGCAGAATCAACCCTAGAGGCTTAACACTCAATGGAAATAGAAATAACATGAAAACTAAAAAAAAAGAGTGGAGAACATGAGAGAAGAGAGAGGATGAAATTTGAACCCCAAAGGGTTCCTAAGTTCCCATAATGTGTTTCTCCAAGTCTCTTTATATAGAAACTGGATTAAGATTTTTTTTTTCAGGCTCTTCTATTGTTGTAATTTCCTTCAATTATCTTTTAAATAATTCAATATCTTCAAGATATATTTGATTGTTGTGGAGATCTAAAAATATTTGTGAAGATATATGCTAGATTAAAAAAAGGTAAATATTATCTTTTAATATTTATTGATATTAGTTAAATAAGGTAAGTATTTAACAATACAAATAAAATATCTTAAGATATATTTTCCCCAAATTATATTTAATCACAAACATTTATCAATTATCATATTTAATTTTTGTTGTTTGTTCCCTCTTCTTGGTTTAGCCAAATTTGTCCACTTTTTCATTCTATGCTTGGATTGACTTCTTATGATCTTAATTATTTTTTATTTTTGGATTTATCTTTAATGTGTCATGAAACTTTAATCAATTTATTTTTACACCCCAATGAACTCAACTTTGTTGCAGCTACACTAATACACATCAAAATATTCAAATAACATTTATGCAACTAAAAAATTATTTTTAACATGTTTTTGTATATCATGCTAAATAAATACAAATTATAACAAATCGTAATTAAAATATTCTATTAAATTACAAAAATCAATAAAGAATCCAATATTAAAACTTAGATTAGAGCATAAATATATATTTAGCACCCACACACCTCTTAACTTGTTCTTGTGGGAATTTATTCTAACTCCTGTGCTTGTTCAAAACATTGCTTTTAATAACCTTTTAAAGTATCATCATCAAAATGCAGCATACACTAATGCAGAAAGGGCTTTCGATGTTTGTTATTTTGGACTTTTAACGTCTGATCTATGTCTGACGTCTATATGGGTGACGTTAATGAGACGTCAGACCCAACAGGTCAGACGTCTATTTAGACGTTTGATCCATACAGGTCAGACGTCTATATCAGACGTCTATATAGACGTCTGACACTATAGATCAGACATCTAAAACGTCGTCGTATTTGATTGGATCTTTTTTCGCTTGAGGCCTCTCGGGTTGCTCCTGGCTCATGGTGATTCGAGTTTACAACATTATATTTTAGTTTAAGAGAATGTATTGTATGTTTTTCTGTATTGGATGGTTTTAAAAACGTAGTGGAGAGAATTGGAGGAGTGCAAAACACAAGAAATCGCCGCCCAAGAACGCCGCCCAAGGACACGAGCAAAACTGCACCAAAACCCAACGAAAACGCATTTTAATCCGTTCAAATGAAAGATAATGCATCAAAGAGTGATGTAATCGGAGTAGAATTAATTTAAAACGGTGCAAAAGTGAGAAAACGAACCTAAAAAGCATAACCCGTAGAGAGAAAGCGCGAGGAAGATGATGAGCATTAAGTGCGCGTAACTGCTGCATCGCGTTCGCGATGTTTTAATGGAGCCATATAGAAGTCAGTTCCCCCCACATCAGATGTTTATATGGCTTTAGAAGTTGGATTGGCAGGATCTGACGTCTAAACGGAGTTAAAAAGTGACATTTTAGATTTCAAAAATGAGTATATAGAAGTCGGTTCCGCCTACATCGAACGTCTATATGGCTGTAAAAGTCGGATTTGCGGGATCTAATGTCTAAATGGAGTTAAAAAGTAACTTTTAAGATTTCAAAAATGAGTATATAGAAGTCAGTTGCCCCCACATCGGACGTCTATATGGCTGTAGAAGTCAGATTGGCGGGATCTAACGTTTAAATGGAGTTAAAAAGTAACTTTTTAAATTTAAAAAATGAGTACATAGAAGTCGGTTCCCCCCACATCGGACGTCTATATGGCTGTAGAAGTCGGATTGGCGGGATCTGACGTCTAAACAGAGTTAAAAAGTAACTTTTTAGATTTCCAAAATGAGTATATAGAAGTCGGTTCCCCCCATATCGGACGTCTATATTGCTGTAGAAGTCGGATTGGCGGGATCTGACGTCTAAATGGAGTTAAAAAGTAACGTTTTAGATTTCAAAAATGAGTATATAGAAGTCGATTCCCCCCACATCGGACGTCTATATGGCTGTAGAAGTCAGATTGGCGGGATCTGACGTCTAAATGGAGTTAAAAAGTAACTTTTTAAATTTCAAAAATGAGTATATAGAAGTTGGTTCTCCCCACATCGGACGTTTGCATGGCTGTAGGAGTCGGATTGGCGGGATCTGACGTCTAAATGGAGTTAAAAAGTGACTTTTTATATTTCAAAAATGAGTATATAGAAGTTGGTTCTGCCTACATCGGACGTCTATATGGCTGTAGAAGTCGGATTGACGGGATCTAACGTATAAATAGTGTTAAAAAGTTAATTTTTAGATTTTAAAAATGAGTATATAGAAGTCTGCTCCCGCCAGAACAGACGTTTATATAGTTGTTTTATTTACGGAAAATGTCACCGGTCATTTTTTACGTTGGATATTCGAGAATCAGACGACTAAATGGTGATGTTAAATGCCTTTTCTGTATAATGATATTAACTTTAATTAAGCTTGTTTCTCCCTACCTTATACCTTCAAGCAAATTTATGTTATCGATTTGTCTAACTAAACCCGATAACCCTTCTGTGACTACAAAGAATGAGAAAGATGTTATTTTATACCTCTTGTTGGAATCAATTCGTGAGTTGGACTACTATTTACACAAAAATTCCAAACTCCAATATACCAAACATATGGTATAAAAAATCCCAACTAACCGAGTCATGTCTTTTCAAAATTCAATTTCACTATCAAGCACCACTTCCTGTTATTTTGTACTTTCTCAATTACTTCATTACCTACAACAATACTATCAATAAACTAATGCCCTCAAATAAAAGATAATTGATTTCTGTCAATTATATCAGGCAAAACTAGCTTTAAGATTTCATAAATATTTAAATTTTACTAGAAAGGTAAAAACTTGCACCTAAAGGAGACTGCAAATTAAGGAGGTGGTCTAAGAGAGTTTTGTCCAAATGCAAGTGTAGGAGCAATCGAGTCTTCCCATTGAAATAATATCCATATTAGAGCTTGTTTTAAAGAAAAGGAATTGTAGAGTGAGAAAATTAAGATTTAAGAAAAAAATCGTTGCACTTTTTAAAAGAATTGTATTTGATTCTTATATTTTTAAATTGATGAATTCAGTTTCTCTTTTATAAAATGAGATTTTAATCCTAAAATTTATCTACAACTGATTTAAATAAAACATGTTTTCAAATTAAATTACTTTAAATTAATAATAAATATTTTCATAACGCTTCTAAATTTAAAGGAGAAATTAAATTCATGTCATTAAGATTCTTTTAATTCATTTGACTCTGAAAAAGCATAACATTTCGAGAAGACATAATGTGTGAAGAAGATAAGGGAAAAGAAAAGGCCATAAGTTATGAATGGTTAACTAATTTTTTTGGTTTTGATTAGATTCGGTCAAAACACTCTAGATGAAGAAAATTCAAAAGGCAAACAGTCTCTCTAACATTAAAAGTTCAACTCTCTTTATGTTCTTCACTTTTTGTTAAAATTAAAAATTATTTTTAATAATTAACTTTTGTTGTTAATATATCAAATCTTGATATAAAAATTATTAATATAAAATTTTAGTTAGCAGCAGAACTAAAGGTATTTGTGATGTTTCATTTAAATTTTGTTCGTTTCTCATGTTGCATTTCTAAACATATGTAAAGATAGTTTTGTTATTTGCATCATTCTAACTAATTTGAATAAGATCGCCATGTCTACGTAAAAGAAATATAATGTTTCTACATAAGATGATTTTATACCTGAGTTCAATTATACATTGATGATGATAATGATGTAAAAAATAGTATGGTTTAAAATATACACTAGTACAAAAGCAGCGTATAACGTCACACGTTCAACGTCTAACCATTGAATAACCAACGTAAAAAATGAACGGTGACATTTTTGTAAATAAATACAATTATTAAACGTTATTTAGAATTGTATTTCAACGTAAAAAGATATAAAACGTCGAATGACTTTAAATTCGACGTCAAAAGCTTAGTGAATTCAATAAAAATTTAAGCGGGAGATTAAAAATTCAT
Organism: Vigna umbellata; assembly: GCF_029865625.1. Lineage (NCBI taxonomy): Eukaryota > Viridiplantae > Streptophyta > Magnoliopsida > Fabales > Fabaceae > Vigna > Vigna umbellata. The sequence continues at coordinate 58,503,387 of NC_142165.1, read as the reverse complement.
TCACTTTATCTTAGCGCACGATACCCTCTTCTCTTGTCAAACTTTTCTCGAACGAAGTTTGGTGAACGTCACATGTAATCTTTCTTCATTTGATACAAATGCATGTTAATTAATTAGTTTATGTATGATTTTTGTTTGTTTTGACCAATTATTTTCGTGCTCTTGTCCTTCATAGGCGCATTTTGCTTTCTCTCTCTATGACGAAACTTTATTCTGACGAACCCACCTTTTGAAGGTTAGTTTTCGTTTTCGTTTTGAAGAACTTATTTGTTGAATTTGTTTTTTGTTTTTTTTTTGTTGTACTTGTTTGTTGTTGTTGTTTAGTTGAACTTGTTTGTTGTTGTTGTTTGGTTGAACTTGTTTGTTGTTGGTTATTATTGTTTATTGTTGATACTACACTACACATTCATAGTTCATGCTTTATAAAATACCAAACACTGAAATTTGTTATTTTTTTCTTTTCGTAGAGTTGTAAAAAAGGATCAAAATTAATTAAAAAAAATTGATTAACATCGAATATTGATAAAATTCGACGTTAAGTTAACGTAGATCTTGGTATGAAAGACTTAACAATTTTCTTTTAGAAAATAAATTTAATCAAGGTAAAGTTGATTTCACTCGGAGTGTGATTGAGTGCTACTGTTGTTGCTAAGTGAAGTCTATCATCCTTTGTGAAGTTTCAAAGGAAGTGTTCATCCCTCATGAAACATTCAGAAGAAGTGTTCATCCCTTATGGTCTTTAGGGGAGTGAGTATCATCTCTTAGGATAACTGATAACGGTTGAAAATATCGTTATCTGTGATATAGTTTTGATACTAAATGCACCTTTTTTAATTTAGAAACTTGCTTTAACTCATGTTTTTGCTTTAGTTTGGTGAATAAGAGAATTAAGGTTATACTTGATGATTTTATCACTAAATTCCATTGATTTTGTAGGCTATTGGAATTATTTGAAAGAAGAGTTAAAGTACCAAATAGTTGGAATGCAGAAAAGTCAACCAGAATGCAAAAAAGTCAACCAGAATGCAAAAAAGTCAACTAAAGTGCAGAAAAGTCAATCAGAATGCAAAAAAGTCAACCAGAGTGCCAATTTTCTTCCCGCACCACGCCTGGGCATCCTTCTAGGGGCGCTGAGCGCCTGTTTTGACCCGTACAACGCCCGGGCGCCCTTTCAGGGGCGCTGAGCGCTAGTTTCGTGGGCTTGGATCTGTTTTCTGTTATTTTTATGTTCTATTTAAAGACTTGGACGTCCTAGGGATTGTATCTTTTGATGGCTTGAGCACAGAAACACATTTTTCATCCCTTGGGGGTAGATTTTGGGATGTGACAGCTCTCCTATTCCTTGAGGGTAGATTTGGGGATGTGACAACTCTCCTCTTCTCTTTCTAGGGTTTCTCTATCTTTTTCATTCTTTCATTGTTCATCTAGTTTCTCCATGATGATGGGAAACTAAACCTTATTTGTTGTTGGGGAAAGATGTAACCTCTTGAACTCTCATGTATTTTGAATTGATTCTTAATTATTTATGCTTCTTTCATTAATTGTTAGGGTAATTCTTCTTTGCGTATTGCTTGCTTTGTTTGACTCATTTAGTAGCATAATTGAGGATTTGCATGAGTATCGGAAGGTATCTTACAATTCATGTTCTGGAGAATTATTCCAAGAAGCAGTATTGCTCAGGAATGGGGTATGAGTCCTGGTTATCTTAAGCTTCTGATCTTCTGAATTAATTATTAGGAATGCTAGGAATCGTATGAACTAATAATTAAGGATAAACTTTCTTCGTCGAGGAATCGGGTTTAAGTATTTTAGATAGTGACATTGAAATTAATGAAGAAGGTGAATTCTTATACGCGTGAGAGTGATTAGGTGAAATCTAAACCCCAATAACGTATTCATCTCATATTTTCAACTTCATCCATCCATTCTAGTGTTTAGCCTCAATTGATCAAATTGCATTCATGTTTATTTTTATTGGATTTGCATTCAAAACCCCAATAATTGTTCTTCTTAAGTCTCAATTGGTTAAGCAATTACATAATTTTTTAGTGTCGTTAGTCCTTTGGAATAAGATACTTGGTCTTACCTAGAGCTGTCAAAGTGGGTCACAACCCGCGGGTCAACTTGACTCAACACGGGTTCGGGTCGGGTTGGGTTTGAAAAAATTGTATTTTTTTTATGCGGGTCAGATTTCAACCCAGTTCATTGAAACCCGGCTCATGCGGGTTGAACCCGTGGTGGGTCGGGTTGGCCCACCAACCCACCTACCTAATTTTATTTTATTAAAATTTAATTTTAATTTTATAAAAAAATATTTGTTATTTTTTTTTGCTTGAAAAAATTATTTAAGTTCTTTATTTTCAAAATTAATTAAACACTCATGTTGGGAGTGAAATTTGTTTAGATTTAAATTATAAAAAGTTTGTAATTATTTTTTATTTTAAAAAAATTGTAATTAAGTGAGCCAGTGAGCCAACCCGTTTACCCACCAACCCGTGGTGGATTGGGTCGGGTTCTGATTTTTCTAGCTCGCTAATAAATGAGCCGGGTTGGGTTGGCTCATTAAGTGACCAACCCGTAGTGGGCCGGGCCGGGTCGGGTCGGGTGACCCGTTTTGACAGCTCTAGTTTTACCATTTTATATTACTTGATATGATTCAGTACACTTGTCGGAGTCTTAACAATAACATGAGAGGTGTTTTTAAACCTTAAACTTGTTTTTTTTATTGTAACGATTTATTGGTTTTGTGATAGTGGAATGTTAATCTCTATTTGGGATTAGCAACCAGATGTAGGATCCTTGTGATTTAAACTAGTATAAAATCATTTGTGAAATTTTCTCTCTTCCCTTACTCTTTATAATTGTTTAAATTCTTCACTAAGTGAGTTTATTTTGAGAGAAAATTATAAAAGCCATATGTTTGCGATAAGAAACCAATTCACTCCCCTCTGAGTTTATTTCTTCATGCTAATCATTTTGTTGAACTACTTAGACAGAACTCTCAAAGCCTGATATCAATACATGTATCTAGATGGTACTATGAATGATTGTATGCCTTAAGATTTGTTGATATAAATGGTATTTGTGTTAATATATCTATAAATGTTGTATGATTTCTTTTTTGGTACATTAGCTTACCATCTTTTCTTTTTTTTGTCTGTTTGTTCTCTCTGTTTATAATGATCACCTTAATGATATAAATAGATGAAGATGTTCTAGTTTATCTGGTGATGAGTGAAGGAGAGTAGCAGCATAGCTAGGATTTGACGTGTTGTGTATAATCCTTTTTCTTTGAAAAATTATAGCTTTTGTCAGTATGTATACATAATTTTATATGTTCAGTACATATTTTATGGATGACTGTAATGTAGTAGTTGTATGTTTGTCGCATCTGCTTGTTGATTATCACTTATATAACTTTTATTTAATAGTTTTATACTAATAAATGGAGTATTACAACTTTCACGTTATTAAAAAAATTAATGTACCGTACGGTCGAACTCCCAAAGGATCTGGCACCACCAGGCCGACGATCAAGCCGATCAGACCAACCAAGTCGATCATTAGGTCAACCACCAAGCCGACTAGGCCGACCAGACTGACCACAAGATCGACCATGCCGACCAAGCCAACCAGGCCGACCACCAGGCGAACCAAGCCGACCAACCATGGTCAGATTATCAATAGTAATGACTCATTATGCCCCTAAGGCAGATTAAGATGTGATTGAGCTATCATTAGACCAAAAAAATGTAAAGACCGATCACAACTACTATAAATAAAGGTCCTAGGTATGACTTTAGACATCATGCACACAATATGCCTTTTTAGTCATCTGAATTATTACCTACTCACTTAAGCATCAGAGTGCCTTTTGTAGGTACCTTCCCACATGTTTTGGATGAGCAGAACAAAATCTAGTTGAGCTTCCCAACAGCTCGGCCAGTCTCCTCAATAGCATATACAGTCTGCTACAATGCTTGGAAGGTCTTCTATATGTCCTACTTAATTTGTTACAGTGCTCGGTCGGTCTCCTACATGTCTTGCCCGGTCTGCTACAATGCCCGGGTAGTCTTCTGCACGTCCTACTCAGTTTGCTACAGTGCTTGGTCGATCTTCTATATGTCCTACCCAGTTTTCTACAATACTCAATAAATCTCTTGCACGTTCTACCGTACTCCTTAACCATCTCCAACTTCGAATTCAGCCTAAGACCCCTACACCCTCTGAAATAGTTAATTAAAAACTCGCATTTTTTTCTATTCTTTTAAATTAATGTTCGAAATAAGTAATTTAGTTTACATATGAAAATTTAGCCGAGACAATAAGTGAAAATTAAAAATTATTTTTATTTATAAGGCTAAGACTGTAATTTTTTTTCCTGCATACATTATCTTTTTAGTTTTTTTTTTCTTTTTAAATTAAGATTGCTTTGTATTTTAATTTGGTTTTAAGCCATGGTTTTTTTTCTTTTAAATTTGAAACCAATTCGATGAAAAACTAAATATGTATAGCTTCTTACTTTAAATCCAATAACTTCCTTTCGGAATTTTTATTTTAGATTTTACAATGCTTCTACGAAATTATACACAAACTAAATAATGAGACATTAAAACTACAAATTGATGTTTAAATTTTCTCACATTCCTACAAATCTTGTAAATTGCTTTTTTTTTTTTCAATGAGTTTTTCACAATTTTTAAAATTATATTTTTTTTTTCAACTAAGACAACGAAGAAATCTAAGAAATTTGATCGAAAGTCAGGTTCAACCATTACAATTTTATTTCATGAGTTTCTTGATTTAAATATTCTAATAGCAAGGGAGAAAAGACAAATATCTAATATAACACGATATGTTGTGTACAATAAAATTCTCCAAAATACCAGATAATTTATACACATTTTATTTAGTATTTGACTTGATATTATCTCATATTTTAATTAAAAAACTTATATTTCAATTTTACAATTATTCTTTCTCTCTCATACTATTAATGAAGAAAGACTATTCATTTTCTCTCAAATAATTCGTCTTCAATTGGCAATTGGTCTTCAAACTCGAGAATGAGCTTTTTCTTTTATAAAAGTTTACAACTTTAAAGTCGTAATAGCAAGAAGATTTGTTTTCCATATTTTAAACATCCCAAAAAAATGAAAAAAAAAAGTTTTGTTCCCATTGTACCCCATATACACACATAATTAATTAAATATCAAAAAGAACATACAAATAAAAGTAATTGACTTAACAAGTGACGAGAAAAAGGATAGAGATATACGTCATGGTGTATCATACATGGATTAAGAAAGGTAAAGTATAACTAAAACAATTAATATAAGGCTAAGACCCTAAATATGTAGAAGGTTATTGGTGATGAATAAAGAAACTATGAACATATAAATACGTTAAGTATGGAAACCTAATGTTCATCTAAGAAGACTGTTTCAAAAGAAATGAGAAATGAAAGATAATGGGCATGTTAATTGGATGGAAGGGTTGCTTAAAAGGGACAACTTATGCTCTCTTATTATTTTTTTTCTTCAAAATTGAGTGGAAGAACTTGACATTATTTGCGAATGAAAGGGATAAAAAAACAATGAAAAAGCTTGAGATTGTTGACTAAAAGTGGTATTTGTGAAGATGTATTTGGTTTTGATGATGGAAGTCATTATCGAAATTGAAGAGAGCAGGTTATTTGTTAGGTGCATTGAGCACTCATAGAGATAAAGAATCTTAATGGATGTGGACACTCTTGGGATGCCTCCAACTCCCCAAATTAAGGCATAAACAAGTCCCTTTCTTGGTCCACACATTCTCTCATAGATCGCTTTGCCTGTATTATATTGCATTCTTAATTTTTTTTCATTTTTCCTATGTAATGTACCTAGGTTTCCATTTGAAAGAGATGTATCCATGATTTCCTTTCTTCAATTCTATTTCTTGATTCAATTTTTAGTAATCATTTTTCTTCGATTAGTTCTTTTGGTGTATGATATTCCTCTATTCTTAAGAAATTGAATTTAGGTTAAATTTAATATTATAAAATTGATTTTTAAGGTTAGATTTGTAATCATTTATATATATTTTTAAATGATTTTGATACTATATTAAAAATGCACCTTACTTATTCAATTATATAAAATTAATATGTAATATTAGATTTAAACTCATTTGTAAATTATAAATGTTTTATTTTTAATCAATATATAATCTTTAACATCAACCTAACAAATATTTTTCATAATTAATATATTGAACATATTTTTTTGTGTCTTACAAAATTTGCAAAACATAAATGAAATTAGGAGTAGATAAAATTAACTTAACTATACTAAACTATTAATTAACTACATAATATTGAACAAAAAAAACTAAACTGTACAATAAAAACTGAAAACATATTCTATAGTTCAGTTTTAGAAAAACTAAACTTTAAAAGTTAACCACTCGTTATCTTGAAACTAATTCCTTTTATGCTTTTTAATTATTTAAGAGCATATAAAGATGTAGTTTAGTTTGGTTACTATCGACTCCACCAAACTTTGATCATGGCTAACTCGGTCGAATTCAGTTGATTTTTGGTTTGTGTGGACTCGTCGAATTCGATTGATTTTTTTGCAAAGACTGACTTAGTTGAATTTCAATTTGGACTAACTTGATCGATTTTCGATCGTGTCCGAGTCAATAAAACTCTGTCAATTTGGACTAAATAATAGCTGAATTCAATCAATCTTCAATGGAGATCGTCTCGACCATCTACGGTTGTCCCGACCGCATTTTGCTAATTTTCAATCAGGGTTGACTTGGTCGAATTCAGCCAATTTCGATTGGGACCAACTCAGCTAAATTTTGGTCGTGGTCGTCTCGCTCGAATTTGGCTAATTTTCAATCGGGACCAATTCGACCAAATTTAGCTGATTTTCAGTTATTACTGATTCGACTCGACTGAATTTCAATTATGATCATTCTAATCGAATTCAGATGACTTTCGATTGGGGTCAACTCAATCGAATTTCAGTCGAGATCGACTTGATTGAGTTTTGCATGTGGCTTCCCAACCTAATTTAGTCGAATTTTGGTCGAGACTAACTCGATCGAGTTTCGACAATGGTTGTCCTTATCTAATTCGGTCGATTTTTGGAAAGATTGACTTGGCCAAATTTTGGTCTGAACTTACTCGGTTGAATTTCAATTATTGTTGACTTGATCAAATTTCGATCAAATCCAACTTGACCATGACCATCTGGATCGAATTTGGACAAATTTCAATTGATATTGACTTTACCGAATTGTATTGTTTCAAAACAGAAAATAAATTTCAAATGTAATACAGTTTAATAAAAAAAAATAATTTAGTTCAGGTAATCTGAACTAACTTTCAATTTCATTAGTTTAAACAAATTAATTTTTAGATTAGTGCAACTTTTATAAAGACAATTCAGTATAGTTTTTTTTTTCACCCTGATGGAATGATGATATAATAATACATTGAGAGCATAAGAATATGCCAAAGATTCAACATAATTGAATTCGAAAAAGTAACGAGGGTTCAAATTAATGGATAAAATGAAAAATGAACAAATTAAAAAAATAAAAAGGAAGAAGAAAAATATAGGTCATGTGTTTGGGCAGGGAATGTTGTAACTTTTTGCTTGTTAGTGTTAGTATATTTACTTGTTTGTCAACATGCCAATAGTGTTAAGTAGTTTGTAGCATATTCCGGTTCTCGTGTTCCCATCACAAAATAAAAGGAAAAGTAATTAGTTACAAAATTTCAATATAAAAAAGTGTTGTGCATAATGTTTTTACTTAATTAAATTATTAATTTTTCTAAAAGATTTTCCATAACTACTTATATAAAAAAAATGAAAAATTAATTATTAAGCTTTCATTGTACTCATATATATATTGGTCGGTACCCTTTATAGCAATTATATATATATATATATATATATATATATATATATATATATATATATATATATATATATATATATATATATATTTGATTCCTGGCTAAAAAAGGTCCCACTTTGTTAACCCTAAAAATTACTTATTAGAAGTTTTCTTTTGAAAAATAAAATAAAATAAAGTTATCCTTTTCCTTGGTAGATTTTTGGATCCGTAAGAGACCAGTAGAATTCTAAGGCTACATGAAATCAGATTATGGCTCATGAAATAATGTTTTCCTGAGAAGGAAATATGACAATTTTGTAAATGCAGAAAATTTCTTCAATATAAAGATAATATTATCAAAGATGACAGAAACCTAACAACATCTCCAATGGTTTTTTTTTTTTAATTTCCAAAATAGATGATTAAAAAAGTACTGACATAAGTAAAATTATGTTTACAAACACAGTTTTACTGTTATAAAGTCCGAAGCACGATCGTATATTTAAGAAAGTAAGTCATATATCTAATCCGATTTCAGCAAACGTTAATTAATAAAATACAATCATTAAAATATTATAAAAATAATAATTTTATTCTGAGCATAAATTTATTTAAATAATATTGTTAGTATAATATTCCATTTTTAATGTCATACAAACTAATAAAAATTAGATATTTCACTGTCAATAATCAAAAGAAAATATACCACACATTATATAATATATCAGTGTAATTATCCAAATGATAAAATAATCATGTTGGCATAATATATATATATATATATATATATATATATATATATATATATATATATAAAGACTTCCTAAATTGTAAGTAATCTAAAAATTCAAATAGTTGGTTTCTTATTCATTTGTTTATATTAATAAGGTGATCATTACAAAAAAAAAAGATAAAATTGAACAAAAACCAACAAAATACACGAGAGTAAATTAATATGAAAAAAAAATTATCATACATCAAGTAAACATGCATTGATGTCGAACTCTTTAGAAACTTTTACACTTGTGATGGACTATCTTCCACACACACAAGATTAGTCATTTTTCTATAACTCTAAATTATTCTTAGATAATGATATCTTGTTAGTTTCACCACCTAATTTATTTTCCTCTATATGAGTTTGAATGATTATTAGAATGTTAGAATAACTTTCATTCTGAATGCCTATTGTATACCAGCATACAAAAGGATTTCCTCCGTGGGATCCCATTCATCCTTACCACTTCATACATCATCATATTCCAATAGTTCATATAATCAACGTACATTCATCTATATAATTATATACTTCAAACAGTCATTTATCTGATTTAAAAAGTATGTTGGGAGCCATCCAACTATCGTCTGACACCAATCATCACCACCTAGTGTAGCTCCAAAGAAGTTCATGGAAGAGTGGCACTTAGTGCCAATTAGGTGGTGCCCAATGTGACCTTTGTTGCCTAGTAAGTCCATTACGCACTCAGCACAAGCACCCCTAGAGCTTTAAGATTTAAATCAAATAAATGGTACTTAATGGCATTATAGTGGCATCACCAGTATAAAATAAACCTAAACTTTCTTTTGAGCTTTGATTTGAGTAATTTGACACTCTTTAAGTTAATCCCCACTTAATAAATTTTTTAATGATCGAAGATTTTGTACTTCTTTGCTCAACTAGTGTTATACTACTCAATTCAAAGATCTCTTAGAGGGATTCTCAACAACACTTATACAAATTTCTATACTTTTCACCACAACAACACATAGTAAACAAAATTCTACATAATTCGACCTACTACACTTAATCATACAGTTCATCGTCATAGAACAGGGGAATCACAAATTCATAACTTAAAACACCAAAATTTTTGTTTAACAACAATAAATTAACAATTTCAACATGTAAAATTAGAATTAGTTTCCCTTACCTATCAAACCAGTCCCAATAGCCCTTAAAACACCAAACACCTTTTAGCTCCACATTACACTCTATCAACATAAACATTATAAGAACTATCAATTCATACTGTTATGATCACTAATTAGTAGAGACTCATATTGACGATTCTAAAAAGACATGCAAGCAAGGAAAACCTTCATACAAAAAGAAAATAACTAGACCAAGAAAAATGACAGAAAGTTAACTTACTCAAACAAAGGAATTGGTCAATTAAACTATTAAGATCTTTCGATGATCAATCTTACCGTCTGAATCTTCAATCAGATAAACAGAAAGTGAAAAATATAAGAGAGAAGTAAGAGAACACTATCAATTCTAAAGTACTTAAAATATTTGAGTCTAACTATTTTAAAAATATATCAATTTTAAAATATCATTTTATAGATCTTTATAATTAAAAATAATAAAATATTATCTATTTTTTAGATATTTACCACAATTTTATGTTTAAAAGGCTTTTTTTTCTTTTAAATTAATAAAAGTATATTTAATTAATCTTAATTTCTAAGTAATATAGAACTATTTAACATAAGAACAATAATAAACTTATTATATATGATTGGATGATTGAGTAAAAAGTATGGTTGTATGGTATCTGCTAATTTAAACCATGTATATAGGATCGTGCTTTATTTTATTCTAAAGCTAGCTAAGAAATACCATATTTACCAGACTATATATGAAGATTTTTTTATAGTGTAGATAATTAATGACGTAGAGGTAGGTCACTGTGTAATTAATATGCATTTATAAGATTTACATGAAGAAGTAGGAAGAAGTGTTTGTCACGCAAAATAGCGTAATGATCACATTAACTGAAAACGTTTTGAAAAAGCTATCTTAACACCCTTTTTGGTGGTAAGTACTATCAATCGTTAATCATACAAATCCAACCTTCACTCCAAACATATTTTTATAAGTACATTCATATTCAACTCACCAAATATAGTCACAATAATGTCTTCTCCTTCAAAGGGTTAAACATTCAAATTCAATTCAAATTAATTATGGATTTAAGGCTATGTTGGAACTCATGGATTTTCATTTTTTAAATATCAATTTTACAACCAAACTTTATCTATTTAATTTTTATAATTGATATACATAAATATTGTTTGAGATTCAAAATTACTTAAAAATTAAATAAATTTACAGATTGGATATAATTTACAAATAAAATTAGATATATAATTTTCATCTTATAAATAAAGTATGTACACTTTACTTTATAATTCAGTTTAATACTTGAATTTAAATTTAATTTTTAAAAAATATAAACATTTAAGAAAATATTATTGATTTAGTTTTTAAATAAAAAGGTTATAATTGAGAAAGGAAATCATTGCACATAGTAATTAACTTTTTTTAGTTATAATCATTGTTGAAAAACTTTTGAATTGAACAAGATCGAGGTGAAAAAGTTAAGAAATGAAAAGTTGTTCATTCAAATATTGAAGAAGAGTTATAAAAATCGAAATAAAGGCACAATAATAGAAAGGAGTCTTTTACACTTATTCATCAACTTTCAAGTTCATTTATTCAAGTTCTTTATCACACTTTAGTAATTCACTTCTTCTTATTTACATTTTTTCTATTATATAAATGTAAAATATGTATAAAGTTTAATTCTATATATTTATTCAGAAAATCATCAAACAACATGAACGCAAAAATCTTTTTTTCATAATATATTATTGAAATTTATTATTTTCTGACAGTCTAAACTATTTTTATTCATTTTTATTTCACTCAATTTAAAACTTTTAAAATCTTAGTAAAAAGAGTCCGCAGTTTATATTTGTTTTTTTAATAGAATCCAAAAACTATTTTTCAGTAAAAAAAAATTATATAAGAACAAATTTAATTTAGGTTTTAAAATAAAAAAATGTAACTTTCAAAATGTCACTTATTATGACGGGTTAACTTTGTTCTTTAAAATACACATGTTCATTTAAAGGAATATCTTCTTTTAACATAATTTTTCTTTCAGAGGTAAATATATACTAGAAATCAAATTTATTTTCATCACAAGAGATAACATTATTTAGTAACTACGTTATGTTAACTGTCTTAATTATTTAACAATGATCATCATTATCATAGGTTGATCATCAAATAATTAATTATCTTATTATCATCACAAACTCTCAGATTGTGAGAGATTGGCATAACTGAAAAAAGGTTAAGGTCCATTTTCTATTTCTTGTTAAAAATGAAAAATGAACTCAGAACTTTTCTTGCTTGCTTTAGCAGTGTTACACTTCTCCGACAAAGCATCAGAATTCTTACATTTCTCCAAGTTTTTCAAGCAGCATAGACAGATACTTCAACTCAAATCAAAATGCTTAGAATTATGTCCAAAATCAAATTATGTTCTAAAGTAATATCTTGAAAAGTAAACTTTTAGTTTAGGTATATCACATAACAAAATATTAGGATAGATTTTTAATGATTCTAATGTTATATTAAAAAATAAATTTTAATTTTAATTTTAACTTAATTTTAAAAAAGATCACATAACAAAAAAGTAATAAATTTGTAATGATTCTAATATCAAAGTTCATGATGATATTTAATATAATTTTATTAAAAAAAAGATAAAAGAAATTAAAAATATAGTAAGATAAGGATGTAAAATTGTAAGATAAAAGAAATTAAAAGTATAATGAGATAAGAATTGTAAGATTGTAAGAGGAAATGCACTAAGTATAACTTGTAAAAGAAGTTGTTTTAATTAATAGCACTTGCACCAATTCCTTGACAAACACAAGTCCAATTAGTGTTGCCTTGTCTTACAGCATAAGTTTAACATGAGCAAGCAAATCAATCAACATCAATAAGCACTTTTCGGCCTTCAACTCAATTTTACATTTCCTTAATCAATTATTTATTTCTATTGACTTGGAATCAAAAGTCAGCATTTCACCAATCATCTCAGCCACATGGAATGTTCCAACTTGCTCTCATTTTCCAATATCTTTTTATGCCTATAATCTATTCTGCCATTTTCACAAACATATTTTAAGTTGGACTTGTAATATTTATTTATATGTGCCACACACACATTTTTAGTTTTGAAGGTGATTTCAGTCCTTTAGTGTGAAAGCTTCCTCTCTTTTGGTTGATTCTTCACAAATTAAGGATTAATTTCACTATTCTAACTACTAACACTTTCCTCCTTTCTACTTTATTATATCAATAATTTAAAGCATGAATTGATGCTACCATGACCCACCAACTTGTTTACTAGTATAACATAAAGTTGAGCAAAACTAGTCTTCTTTACTAAATTAATACTTCTCTTGTTCATTGTCAAAATATAATAATTAAGGCTAATTTGACATGGTCATGCCCAGTTTCTTCCTCTATTATTTTTTACTCCTCTTTGAAAATTTTTATTACTTTTCTTTTTAAATGTTCTACTGAATCACCTGATCATGTTTATCACAGTCTGCTGCAGAGGGTTATGAAAGATAGACTAAAAATGTAACCACAGATCACAAACACTTTCAGATACGGCCTTGATGTTAGTATCAATTGTGTTTTGTTTTTCTTTTTTTCTTTCACCAAAATCATTTGTTTTGAGCAAGGTTGAATTGAAAAGTTTTAAAACTTGAGTGGCAAACTTTGAGTGCACAGTGACAAAGCATGATCATGGCAATTGAAATTGATTTAATGATAATGTTCCAAACCCAAAAGAAGCCTTGGAATTTGCAATCTTTTACCAAGTCAGAGATATCTAACATAATTGCATAAACTTTACATTTCAACAATGAAGATTGTTGAATTCCTCATCAAGACCACAAAGGGGTTAGCCTGATATGATTAACATAAAGAAAGCATACACTAGAGACCAGACTCTGAACTAGACTACTTCTAGAAAATGTGTTTGACTGTTTCTCACTCTGTCACACGCCATCATTAGTCTTTTGTTTGTTATTCCAAGATAATGACACAAATAATAATGATTATGCCTTAAAAGAGATAAATAAATTAAGAAACAGCAAAGGGTAAAATAAAGCATAATGGAAGCAGCCTTTTAAGAACAAAATCAACCTCCACATACCTAATTCTTTCTTTTTATCAGTTATATAGTACTGAATGAACCCCTTTTCATATTATGGAAAACCAAAAGGCATAGTCTATAAGCTATATGATATTCCAAAATGCAAAATGATTCATGACTATGCTCACCTAATTCCAACTGGCATGCTTTTATGCAAACAAACAGTTACATTCACATGCACTTCACATCAGTTAAGAATATACAATCTCTGACTTCTCAGCTTATTCTAACTCAACCTCTTCCAATTGCCAAAGAGAACTAAAATTTGTCAAACATTTTACATGGATCAAGAATGCTACAAGGGGGTGAGTTTACCATGTGTAAACGCTTTTAAGTTTCTGAGTGGTCAAAGAAAGACTCAAAGGACTGAAAAGGCCTCAAATAATGGTTATCTTTGCTTTGCAGACACTATTTGTTGTTTGTCATTTTCCTCTTTGTTTGGTGGCTTACTTCTTCCATCAAACACACCACAAATGCATTCAGAACTTGATAGGCTACTTGTGGAAGGACAATGAGTTTGCACAAAAGAAGAGGGTTGGACAAAGTCAAAGGTTTGAAATTAATTAGGAAACTACAAAATTTTGTCAAAGATGTCAGGCTTTTCAGAGCAGTCTTGGAGCCTCGCCACAAATGAATAATATTGTTAGAGGAGCACCTAATTCCCATAGAGCCTCAGTGTCGGGTAATACAAAATTAGTCTATGTGTTAAGTTTTGTAGTGATTTATGAGCCTATAAATATAACTGTCTTTGTCAGCTCAATAATGCAGTTACAGGGTGTGAACATGGGTGAATGAATGACAACGGAAGAGGACATAAGATTGTAAGATAATTCGTTAGTTCATCAACATTTTAACAGTATAGACAAGTTATAGCTTTCTTCTGCAGATTTCAGGACCAGTTTACCATAGGACAAGGTAAAATCTTGACACATTTTTGCAGGTTTCACACTTAGCATTGAGATTTGTGTATTTTATACAACAGTGATGCCAAATCACAACGGGCAATTGACTTACATCACCGAGGATGTGATTACCCTTTCAAGAGAGATTGCAGAAGTTGCCAAATTTGGAGATTTTGAATTTTGGCACCTTAAACTGAAACACCAGGCTTCCTTAGTCAAGGTTTTGAAGAACGAATAAACAAATTGTTCTATTTAACACATTCTCTAGTTTTTCTTAAAACTTGTTTAAAACCATAAAACTAAGTAGAAGTATGTTGATAATTAGGCCTTCTCTTATTTCATGTTAAGTGTCAGGATTTTTAATATTATTACATATTTGTAATTAATATTCAACAATAATAATAGAAAATCTACTTACTCTAAAAATAACTTTAAAATAGTCATTTATTTTCTTTTAAGCTAACTATTCTAAAAAGTATGATGCTTACTTTTTAAATAGCTTGATTTATCCCCATCCCCCTTCTTATCTTTACTAAAATAATAATAATAATAATTTCCAACTATGAGGGTGAAGTAGCATACCTTAACTCAGAAGAGAAATGGAATCAGAACAAGTTGCAGTTTGTAGTACTCAATCACCCTTTCCCCCTCCCCCAACTAGAACATTTTTACGTGCTAATCATAACAGTTGATTTTACAATCAGTAGTTATTATTGCAATTTACCTCTTCCTAAAGTGCTTTTTTTTTGTTTTTTTGTTTCTTACTTTAAAGGAGACAAATACCAGGTACGATGCCATTTCAAGCCTATTAGTGTTGTACGTGCCATGCATGTTAAACATGTGCACTGCAATCTGCAACATCTAAAAACACATGAACTGGAACTATTGTCCAATGACATAGGTGAATATAAGTATGTGTAATAAAGAACTTAAATATTACACATATTTTATTACACCGAGCTAATCGAATCATCTTGGCAAAAATAATACATGAAACTCACCAAGAAGTTCCAAATAGATTGTGCAATCAATCAAGAGATGACTAACCCAGAGCAAATAAGATGCTAAAGAATCAATGATTCATTCTCAAAAAAATTATGTACAGATTAATACTTTAAACCAATCAAAATAATCCCTTCCATTATCCCAAGCCATCTCATCAATGTGATAATCTGTGATTGGTTATACCCGAATTTTGGCAAGGTTAGCACCTTACCACCCACTAAATAATTTGTGAAACTCAGGCAAAAGAACCCAGAAATTCATCAGCTTCCATGGTATATGTCATGAGTTAATGATCATGACAAAAGGTAGGGGGAAATCACCACCTTGCATCTTGAAAACCTGATATCCCCTCCAAACCACCCAAAACAAGATAGTTCCCATCAACTTGAGAATCTCACACTCCCTTCTCTACTTGCCTCTTCAATATCCACACTGAGCTCCATCAATTATGAGGCTCCATAAGATCAGCAAGGGTTATTTTTCCGCAGTTGCCAGCATCTAGTCTATCAAACTTCTCACTTACCTGCATGACGTCCTTCTCAGATACTTTTCCCATCTCCTTGAGCTTGTATATAACATATTCTGATTTACTGCATGTCCAAAACTCAGTATATTCAGTAAAACCACAAAAATGTTTAAGTTGCAAAATTTGATCAAAATAAATTAGCATAGCCTTCTTGGCAGGAGAAAAAACAAAGAATATTATAACACTAAAGAGAAAAGAATGATGGGACCCGAAGAAAAGGAAAAACAAAAATACGAATTTGACATTTGGAGATTGCTAAAAATGATCCTTGAAAATATTAGAAGATTACTGTATGTAGCCGTTTGTCAACAATTCACAATAAAAGAGAAAGATATGTACATAACTACGAGAAACAATTGAAAGAATCTGCACGCAGACAATATTTCAAAATTATATACTAGTCTCGACCATTATGGGGAGAAATTTAGATGAAAATCTATAGATAATGCAGCCAAGGAAAGAAAAGCACAATCCAGTTTTTCACTATAACAATAAATCAATTAATTGAATATATATTATCTTGTGAAGCCCAGATGAAGGGGTCTAGAAGAGAAATGCATTAGTTGGGTAACAGTTTTCTAGCAAGACTACGACCTGTATGAAAATGCTACATGTGTGAAGCACTTTAATCCATATATAAAAGAACAAAGGAGATATACAAATTTCTTCGAATTAAAGGGAGAATTATTGTGAAAATACTACAATCCTATGGAATATGGAGATTGTGCAAAGATTAATACAAAGCACTGACATTATTGAAAATCTCAAGGATGTCAACAATGCAAACAATATACTAGGACAACAGGTGATGAAGTGATGTCAAAGAAATCAAAGACTTATATATGATTTTTCATTGATTTGGAAGGCATATATACTGTTCCTACTGCCAAGAGAGGTAATGTGGAAGGCCTAAAGAAAAAAAGAGTATATAATGCCTATCATGACAATAGTGAAGATAAAAGGTGAGTTCACAATTTTCGTGTAAGTTTGTCTCAAAGATAAACTTTAAGCCCCTATCTTTTCACCTTCGACCTAGATGCGTTTACTAAGCATATCCAAGAGTCTATGTCATGATACATATTCTGTGGAAATGACATGGTCCTAGTTAAAGAGCTAAGAAAGGAAATAAATGGAAAGATCAAAGATGCAGCTGCAGAGATAAGTTATGGAAACACAAGGAATGTACGTTTAATAGGAGACACACATAACAACTTAAAGGAGAAAATCAGAAACCATACCCTTACCACAAGTCACACAGTTTAAGTATCTTGGCTCCATCATACAAAAGGTTGGAAAAATGGAAGGTGATGTATACCATAGGATTGAA
The DNA here is from genome assembly GCF_029865625.1 of Vigna umbellata. Lineage (NCBI taxonomy): Eukaryota > Viridiplantae > Streptophyta > Magnoliopsida > Fabales > Fabaceae > Vigna > Vigna umbellata. Next base: position 58,485,702 of record NC_142165.1, on the reverse strand, counting down.
GTAAGATGAATGATATGGAGAAGTCCATTTAACCTTATCGATGACAAAAAACAAAAGTATTACTCAAGCTTAGGAGAAAATATCCCATAGCTATATGATGTGTCATGATGTATAGAACTAAGAGTTGAGCCATCTCCATGTTACAGAGAAGAGAAAGTTGAATCAGATGAGTGAATATCTTAGACATGACAAGATTATAAACGAATGCACTATCACTACACATGAGAAGACTTACAAAAGCCCCGATGATGAGAGTAGATTAGATGCAGAGTAGACCTATCCCTATAAATAGAGGGAGATTGAGAAAAACTATAAGAAAACGATTTTAAAGGATTTGGAGGTCAATGGTTTGCATAGACACAATTCATCAAATTAACACTGTAACATTGATGTTGTTATGAAGCTTAGATACTCCAAAAAGGGCAAAGCACAACCATTAGGGATGACAAAAATATCCTTATCCACAATACGAGTATCCACGGAATCTCTGCGAAATAATTGGTACCTACCATGTAACAAGTAACGGATATTTTAATATTCGTTTATAAACGGATAGGATGCAATATCCACATGTATATGTTACCTACAAAATATTAAAATTAAAATTTAATTTATATTTTGTTAAGTTAAATTTAATTAAAATTAAAATTAATTTATATTTAATTACGTTAAATTTAATTAAAATTAAATTTTAATTTATATTATATTTTATATTTTATATTTTTTCTAATTTCATTTTAAAAAATTATAAAATATCTTGTTTTAAGTATTCGTTGGTATCCATGGATACTTACGGGTTTTAAAATACATGTGGGTAATTTTTAAACGAGTATCTGACAAGTAATAGGATGGATAACTGACAGGTAATAGGATGGATAACGGGAAGATTTTTTTGTTGCGATCAAGTTGACAGGTAATAGGACAGATAACGGGAAGATTTTTTTGTTGCGATCAAGTAGTAGGTAGACACTATCTATGTCCGACCTGACCCTTATCATCCCTAACAACAATACACAAAAACACTAAATTTGCATCTGGAAATATCCTATTTTGGTGTCATTTAATGGCTTTGTGTTTTGAAATACAAGGTTCATGTGTCTTACTTCACTAGATACAACTAACTAAATAAATTGCAAAACTTGAATTCTTCTAAACTTAAAATGCCATGTTTTTGTTATAACATATGGATATATTCAAAATTATCTCAACATATTTTAGACTACCCTCAATCATCAATTTCCCCATTTCCTCATTATTCCAGGATTAATTACCATGTTTTCTTATATTATCGTGATTTGTTCTTAATGTAGTTAGAAATATGAATAGGAGATAATATTTTATGATTTATCACCACCTACAATAATTTGAATTTGAGTTTAGCTCTACTTCACAAAACTCACTTATAACATGAGAATTGTCCTCTTATATACTTTTTTTCCAAGCTCTTACACACTGAAAGCTGGTTAGCTTGAGCTGCAAGCTAGCCAGATAAGATCTAACTGTTCTACAACAGAGTGAAGGAGTGCAGCCCTTCTTACAAGATGACAGTTGGCTAACTAACTTTTATGAGATGCTGTCTGAATCAGCTTAACATACTTGTTAAAACAGTAAAACTGGTACAAAGAATAGCCAAACACTAGATATACTATCACCACCTAATTTCAAAGACAAATTAGAGTGGTATCGTCCAGTGACGTTTTTCATCAATATTTTGGAGCTGGAGCTCCTAAAACTTTACATTTTATTATTCTACTTTAATTTCATAATTCTTACTTCAAATTAATCATATTTCATGTTGTCAACCCTCCAATGCATTTGGACATTTCTCTGTTATATATTCCTTCTAGTGTGTTCTGCCCTCTTCTAGCCGCCTTCTTACTCTGCAGTTTTTTCTCTATCTTAGAGTACATTGTGCACTTTACCAGCATGTTTCAAACAATTTTCCAGCTATTGTGTCTTCCTTCTAGTACTCTTTGGTTGTGTTCTACATTGCAATCATCTCTATCAATAGTTTTTTCTACAACTATGATATCTCCAGCACAACTGTATTTATCTGAGTTCCTGTTTATTCTGTATGGCCACCAATGCCAATCTCTCACTGTCATGCTGTCATTCCAGTAAGTTCAGAACTCTATTTTTCCATTTGTGACATCATTGTTTCATTTTCTCTCTCTACTTGTTGACCATGACCTCTAATCAAATCTTCCCTAAGAATACTTTCAATATTCTTTAATATTTTTCAATTTTAGAATGATTGACATATAAAATTCGATTGAAATAATGAAAATACAATAAAACATTATAATTCTACCTTTTGGAGAATGAACAATATCTACATATATTCTTTTTCAAAATTCATACCAAATGGGAATTACGTCCTGGAACAATCTTTTAGTCCATGAAAGAGACATACTAAAAGATGTCTAGCATCTTAAACTTTGCAAAGCTACTGGTTGAAGTCTTTAGCAAGGAAGATGAATGAGAAGCTACTGCCCCGCAACTATGGTCCGTATATGATCCTCCAGATATTTGGTTCCCCTACATACAAGCTAGACTTACCAAAGCATGGCTGCATCCATCCAATTTTCCATGCATGCTCACTAAACAATGCATTGGTAGCATCTACAATGGCACAACCTCTCTAACCAGGTCCTAACTGAGGAATGGGGATTACAACCCTAACCAAAAGGTGTGTTAAACGTTAGGTATGGAGATCAAGAAGAAGTAAAAGCCCTCATCATCCAGTGGAAGATTTTGTTACCCGTGCCTGTAAAAGTTGTTTGACAGATATAGTTTGTTTCCTACTTTGTAAGAATTTCTTTAAGTTGTTTACATTTAAAATGTTAGACTGTTATGATTCTGTTTTTAATTTCAGTTAAAGTTGATGTGCCCATAAAATAAGGGATTGTAATCTGATATAATTTACGCTCTTTATATAGAGCCTTTTAATAAAATATTAGTAACTTCCCAGTCTACGTTACTCATCTTTTCTCTGTTTTTATAAACAAAATACTACAAATTGGCATCTAGAATTATTATCTTGAGGATCTATGAAAAGCAACAATGGAAGGAGATATAGCACACACAACCAGCGCACCTACTTCTGATGATGAGTACAAATTATGGACGGCAAAGATGATTGTTAATCTTGAAGCACTAGATCCATGAAGGCAGTAGAAGACCACTATGACGTTTCTGGGGCACCTAAAATTCCAATCCTCAAACGAAGACTCAGAGATGAAGACAAGAAAGGCTAAACCTAAAAGTTACATTTTTTCTGCTGTGTCAAAAATAATATTTACAAGAATTATGAACTTGAAATCTCCCAAAGCCATTTGGGAGTACCTCATATCAAAATATCATGGCAGTTAAAGAACCAAAAGCATCGAAGCTCTCAACTTGATCAAAGAATCGGAGGTGCATAGCATGAAAGATACAGAAACCGTCAAAGGCTATGCTAACAGACTCCTAAGCATAGCAAACAAAGGGCAACTTCTTGGTAAGGACTTTCCAGATGAAAGAACTATTCAAAAAATTCTTGACACTTTTACGGAAAAATATGAATTGAAGATATCCACTTTGGAGGAGTCAAAAGATCTGCCAACCATTGCCCTTGAAGAATTGATAAATGTTTTATCGGTACATGAGGAGATAGTATAGAAGTGTGTTGAAAGTTTCACATCGACTAGTGATAAGGTCAGTTTAGAGTATATAAGTGGGTGCAAACCTCACCTTTTAAGCTAATTTTGTGGGATTGAGTTAGGTTTAAAATTCACTTCTTAACATGGTATCAGAGTCATGATTTAAAGCCTATTCTAACAAAATGTGTTGTTTATTGGGCATATTATTCCACCCAATATCGGACCACCCATTAATGTCTAGTCTCACATACGAGATATATACCTCGGCGTGAGGGGTGTATGTTGGAAGTCCTACATCGACTAGTTATAAAACCAATTTAGAGTATATAAATGGGTGCAAACCTCATCTTATAAGCCGGTTTTGTAGGATTAAATTAGGCTTAAAGTTCACTTCTTAACAAGTACAGAGTGTTTTTCAAATAAAAGCACAAAACTCAAGAGGTTTCAAAGACAAAAAATAACAAATGGAAGAACAAAATAATCAAAAGGCTCCAACAAGAAACAAGGAGAGACTTTTCCTCCTTGTGTCCACATTGCAAAAAGACAAACCATCCTCAAAAAATGTGTTGGGGGAGGCCAAATGTCAAAACCAGAAAAGGTGGCAATATGAGACATGAGAGCAAATGCACAAGTCTATAAAAGAAGAGCTAAGGTGACTATAGACGAACAAAATGATGAGTAACTTTTTGTCGTAACATGTTTTACCACAACCATCAATCCTAGTGACTCATGGTTACAATGACGAGAATCATTTTAAAGAGCTTAACATAACAATAATTTTCAAAGTAAAAATTGGCATTGGTGATTTCATTAGTCAAGGAAAAAGGACCATTGCTATTGATAGCTTGACAGGTTTGAAATATATCTATGATGTTTTCTATTTTATATACGTCTGACATTGACCAAAATTTTTTAAGTGTTGCATAACTTTTGAAAAGGGCTCTAAAGTCATTTCAAAATAATCAGTGCTTGATCAAAGGCAAAAATAAAATGTATTTAGGGTCACAATGAGATCTAAAAGCTGTGCTCAAAATCAGATGGAGGAGTAGATTGCTTTTTCAAGCACAACCAACAATGTTGAATTATGACACTAAAGACTCAAGCGTTTTCATCTTGATGGATTGTTTTATACATGCAAAATCATGCCTTGGTGAAAGGTGTGATAATACTTGAAGACAAGAGGGTTGCTTATGTGGCTTGTTAATATGCAAGCTAGTTAGAAGATCATATACACAAACATTGCAAGTGCAAGATACAAGTAGCAACTAGTACATTCAGATATTGGAGGATCTTAGAGACTATCATCTCTAAATGGTAATAAACATTATATTACACTTATTAATGATTATACCAAATTTTGTTGAATTTTTTCTCTTTAAATCCAAAACCGAGACTGCTCATTTATTTTGCAAACATAAAGCATTGGTGGAGGATCAAAGTAGATGTAGGTTGTGTACAATGAAATCACATAACAAGAAAGAATATGCAAATGAAACCTTCGATAAATTTTGTGAAGTTGGCATTGAGCATCAACTCATTATACCTTATACCCCACAACCAAAAGGTGTAAGTGAGAAAATATAGAAACATCATAGAAATGGAAATTTGTATGCAACTTGAGAAGGATTTTTCACAGAAGTTGTCGGCATAGGCTGCTTACACTACTATGCTAAATGGGCTGCCAACTAGAGTTTTGACTTAAAGGTCTCCATTTGAAAATTGGTAAATACAAACCAAACTTACAAAATTTGGGAATCTTTGGATGTGTTTGTTTCTCTTATGTTCCATAGGTTAAAAAGAACAAACTTCACAAGAAAGACGAACCTAGAGTTTTCATTCTATACAACACCATTTCCAAAGTTTACAAAATATTTCTAACCAAAAAATGAAAAAAATCTTGTGAGTAGAAATGCCAAATTCACAAAAGATCAATAATGGAGATGGGAAGAATTAATAAGAAAGCATCTACCAAAAATCCCAAATTTCCTTGATAATGATGATGTAAATGACATTCCAATTATAGGCATGAGAATTATCAAAGGTGCAATATCACTATCCAAGAATTGAGAATTCAACAAAGTAATGAAGGATGAAAATTTCAAACTCTTAAGAAAGTATAATTTAAGTCTCTTAAGATGTAGACTCTAAGCCTAACTCAACCCTACAAAACTGGCTTGTAAGGTGAGGTTTGCACTCACTTATATACTAGAAATTCGCCTTATCTCTAGTTGGTGTGGGATCTCCAACACACACCCCTCACACCAAGGCATATACATCTCAAGCTTGGAATTAGACATTAATGAGTAGTCTGATAACAGCCCAATAGAGGGTGGCACGATAGGCCAACAAACTTCACTAAGATAGGCTTCAGATGTTTCTAATACCATCTTAAAAAATGAACTTTAAACCTAACTTAACCCTACAAAATCAGCTTTTAAAGTGAGGCTTGAATCCACTTATATACTGTAAATCCGTTTTATCTCCCGTCAATGTGAGATCTCCAACAAAGTATAACTCAACCTCACAAAACCAGTTTAAATTATATTCTCTTAAGATGATATCAGAGTCATTCATAGATCCTTATCAAGTTAGTTGGTCTCACAACACCCACAAATATCTATTCCCATGCTCAAGATGATTGTTTCTCGGCGTGAGGAAGTGTGTTTGAGATCTCAATAGAGATAAGGTCAAATTATAGTATATAAGTGGGTGCAAACTTCATCTTACAAGCTGGGTTAGCGAGATTGAATTAGGCTCAAATTCAACTTCCTTAAAATCCAATTTTTCATGGAACGACTAAGCATTTTAAGATTAAGTCAATTTTCTTAAGAGACATGCAAAGAGAAGGAGAAGTCAAGCTAAGTTATTGCATAACCGAATCTGCCATTTAGGAAAGGAGAACAGTTGCTGAACTCGTACCTATAAAAGTTGTTTGACAAACATAATTTGTTCCACATTTAGTAAGAATTTTTTTACATTGTTTATGTTAGACTGTCGTGGTTTTGTTTTTAATTTCAATTAATGTTGTTATGCTTAATGGATTGTAATCTGATATGATTTATGCTTTTTATATAGAACATTTTAATAGAAATAGTAACTTCTTAGTCTATGTTACTAATTTTCTTCTATAAAGAAAGTACCACAGATTCTTCCTCTCAGAACAACTCTAATTTCCCCGTAAGCACAAGGTGAAAAGCTTTGGGATGGAATGATGTGAGGGAACTTTTTCAGAATTATAAATTGTGAAGAATGGTCCAAAGACCTATCAAAATATCTGGAGTGTATATCATTCACAAAAGGACACCTCTCAACATATCTGGACCGTGTATAATTCACATAGGGAGATCTTCCCTGTTATTCAGTAAAGATTGACCCTTCTTGCTATTACTGTCAGAAGTTTTGTCATAGTTATTGAGTACTACTTCAAAGTTCAACAGAGAACAAGAAGGTGAATGAACACAGTTTCTGCCCGTATTTTTTATGTTATCATCACATCCTTTGTGCTTTAACTACTATAAGTTAATTCCTCATTATTAACATGAAATCTTTCAGGTTTTAATAAGTAACATGCAGGTATCAATGATTGAGATAGATGTATAGAATGGACATGTTTCAAATATATCAAACCCCAAGGTGTGGCTCAGTTTGAAAACTAGGGAACATTTGGTTTGAGAAAATGTATTATGTTATCACATTTAATTAGAAAAATGTCACCTTGTTTTATTGTGTTTTCTATTTTCAAAAGTTCACATAGGAGAGTAAAAATAACTTTCTATTCTTTCTTGTTTTCGTTATTTGTTTTACATTTTCATATTCCAACTTTTGAAACAAGAAATATTGGGAAAGTAGAAAATGAAAACAAAATTAGTTTTCTTGAACCAAATGGACCCTTAACTCCATGTGGATGGACATTACTGCAGTGCAGGGTTTCAAAATCCACCATAAGCACCTTATGGTAAAAGCCTAGCCACCAATCCCCAAGTGGAAACTACCCCTTCTTTCACACCCAAAAAAAGTTTAAAATACAGTAGAAATCTTTGGATTTTTCCCCCACAGGCGTCCTCCTTATCTACTACAACTATAGATGTCAGTTTTGTTTGAATTAGTTTGATCCAGATTCAAGATACAACTGGAGCCAGAATGATGCAATAACAATATTATGAGGCAAGGTGATAGAGTACAACATAATGCTCTACTTCCATTCCAAAAGAACACAGGAACTGGCATTGAATAATGGACATTATAGCCATCTGGTTCTAAGCTTAAACTCAGTACAATCTAACATAATGAGGAAAACATCACATAGACACAAATGGAAACACTGATGTAGGTCACCGTGTTGAGCAGGTAAAGCATGCCAATTATTGTAACAGCCCAATAAAAAACACACTTCTTGGTTAAGAATTTTATTGTCTAGTTTTGTGATTTGATGTTTGCAACAAGAAGAAGCCTAAGAAGTAAAATCATGTACCAAGAAATTGAACTGGCACTAAATAATGAATGAATACTACGCACCACTAGATGTGAGCATACTCAACAATTACATCATATTTTATATTACTGGAGTAAATGCCAAAAACTTAGTTAATATCTCTAGGAATTAATAATTCGTACTTCAAAAGGGGGTACTTGATGCATTTGAAGTTGAACCAAACAATGACAAAAATTACTGAAAAGATTGAGGTTTGAACTTGGGTGAATCAGACATGACTGTGCAGGATTGGCAAAGACGACTTGAAATTAATTGAAAAACATCAGAAAAGTTCATGTGAGGAGAGACAAGAACCAAAGACAAACGGTGATATCATCCTGGAGATATCACAGTAGTAGAAATCAATAAAAGAGATTAACAGAATAAAGACAAAACACTCTGAAAAAATGAGTGGAGGATGAGATAAAAGTCTGAAGAGAAACATGGGTGTTAGTGCATGCCCATGATGTCACAGTGATGGAAGAAACCAATAAAATAGATTGTCAAGAACTACCAGAAGGAGCACACAGTAGTCAAAAATTCCTGAAACACGCTGATAAAATGCATGCTGAAAGCTAGGATGGAGAAGGAGACCACCGGAATGAAAAACACAAACAGAAGAAGCCTGGACCAGCAGGAAGGAATAACATAGTGCAAGGGTGTTAAGACGTAAAAGGGTTAACATAACACAAAAGACAATTAATTTGCAAGGATAATCATGAAATTAAAATATAACTCCAAATTTTAGAGTGCTCAGTAGCAAAGTAGTGACAGGACGGATCATGAAGAATGGTGCCACTCTAATCTCATGATGAAACCAAATAATGATGTGTTACAATGTATTTGATGTATTTAATATGTTCATGAAACCTATAGCATACCTCTGATTTATATAATCATAATCCTAGATAATTATGAAAATAAATCACGATTAAAAGGAATATGATAAGGGGACTACTTCTAGAGAATTATCTAACACTAAGAATTATTGAATATTTGGTAGCAAGTCTAGGCAAAGGATATGTTTGATCAATTCCATCAACATCCTATTTCCTATTTTCCCTTTTGTCATTCTTATGGTTTAATCCACCATTTACCTTTTCAAGTTTCACTTTTTCAAACAAAGTTTATGACGGTATGCAAGCTGTCCAATTTACCAAGGAACCATATACAGTTTTAGGTCAACTGATGGGTTTTGGATACAAATGCTTATAATGATGCCAATAAAAAGAAATCAAAAAAAGAACCAATTAATCATTCGATTATTGAGGCTCAATTCTACTACAATCACTGTAACAAATCAGTGAGAAAATAGAAGCAAAGTAAGTGAAAAAATTGAAAATTAGTCGAGTGATATCAGTAGGCATTCAATTTCTAAATTCCTATTTCAAAAAGTGGTTCATAATGCATGGGGTGGGGGCCTTGTACAACTAGGTGGTAAATACATTTCTGTGCTCTACTTTCATGAACAAGAACATCTATTAATGCCAAAAATCACTGACTTCTTATGAGATCGAAATGAAACAGTCCATACCTCACAAAGCCATTGTTGTCTATGTCTGCTGCAAGAAACTCAGAAACAGTCATATCCTGACCAAGAATCCACTTCGCCATCATCCTGTGCCGCTTATCCACTCTTGCCTCAGCCAAATAGAGGAACGCTCGAGCCACGGCAAGAGTAGACACAAGCAACCAAATTGCAGCAAAGATCCTGCCATGCATGGTCTTGAAAGCATGGTCTCCATACCCAACCGTAGTAACCGACATAACTGAAAGATAAAAAGAGTCCAACCAACCAAGCTTCTCCACAAAATGCATAACCGCCACACCTACCCCAATACAAATCACCACAACTCCCAACGCCAGCGCCACCTTCAATCGAATCCTCATCCTCCCTTTCTTCACATCAATTATATAAGACTTTCCATCCTTCTCACCCCTCCTCCCCTTCACTGCCGTCAACATATGATTCTCTTGCAAATCAAGCACATAGCTAACCATCCCACTCAGCAATATGTCTATAAATCCAAACCCCACCAACACAAACAATATAGAGAAAAGTTTAGTGGCTGTGCTATTCGGAGTGATGTCACCATATCCTATTGTGCACATTGTGACTATACAAAAATACAATGCATCAACTACAGGATGAGTCTCGGAAGCTGAAAAATTATGACGATTGAACCAATAAATGACAACCCCTAATGCCAAATAAAGAACAAGAAGAATCACACCCTGGCGCACAATACTCTGGCTGCCAAATTGCGGCCTTGGCACAGAGGATTGGGGGTTGAAATCGCTGATCACCGCCATGGCAGGCGCGGTTTTGGAGCGATGAAGGTTTGTTTTCCGCCAGGAGTAATTGGGGTCAAGGAGCCAAGCGGATGGTTGTTGCGACTGGGAATCAAACCGTGATGGCGATGCACAGTCCTGCGACGTAGAAGAGGAACATTTTGGGGAATTGAGGGGAAGTATTAAGGCATCGGCCAAAGGTGTAGGGTCCCTTGGGGTAGCACAAGCAGGACCAAAGATGAGGCGGTCCTTGAATTCCATCGGGGTCATTGGAAGAACCATGTCCTCGTGCTCTGGCAAGGGACATAGCGGTGACAATGCCAGGGGCTTCTTTCTGGGGCTGAAATATGGAAGCAGAGGTTCCTTTTCCATAAGGGTATAAAATTTTCAGAGTTCAGAGAAAGATAAACGATTGAACGCAGGGAAAGACGGTGGCTTTGGAGAAAGGGAGAGTTTTGCGGAGAAGGGTGTGTTTGGGAATGGAGGTAAATTGCTTGTGGAAATGCAATAGAGACTCTTTGTTGTGTTCAGAGTTTTTTATGAACAAAGTGGGGATGAAAGTTATAACAGATAGAAAGAAGAACGAGGTTTGCTTTGCATTTGCAGTGCATAACATAACATAACATGGGTACAAGAAAAAGGACGGTGTTAACGTGGGAGGTGACAAAACATGTTTTCTGTGATGCATTGATTTGAGTACCACTCGTTCCCCCTGGTAGATGCTACACTCACGCGCTTCTTGGTGGCAAGTTGCCCAAATCTTTATTTTTTCTTTTCTTTTCACAAGATTATCTTAAAATTAATAAATACCTCAAATCATTACCTTATTCATAACTTATTTCTTAGACAGACGTTTCATAATTTTAATATTTTACTAATAAAAAACACACATTTGACCTCATTAATACATTGAGTTTTTATTAACTAAGAAATATTTTAAATCTATAGCGCTTTTTAAAAGAATAAATAAATCTCTAATTTTTCTATTAAAATTTTAGGTAAGAATATATATATATATATATATATATATATATATATATATTAATAGACATAATACATAAAGTATAAAATTGTTATTAAAATAGTTTATCTGAAAATATATATTTATTATAAGTTCAAAATTTATTCAAAATATACTTTATCAAAAACTTAATAATTATGTAAACTTTATCAAAGACAATTAGATATAAATTTACACATTTGTTAGAAAAACATTCTAAGCTTTATTAATAATATCAAGTTTTGATATATTTAATAAGTTTATCAAATGAAAAAAAAATTGTTTCTAGTCTAAATAGTAATTTGTCATTTATTAGATAATTTGTAAAAGTCTAAAAAAATGACATTTTAGAAGTGATGAAGGTTTAAATTTTGAGTCGTATTCTATGTTGAAATTTTGATATGTTGTATAGTTGAGATTGCATTTGAAATGAATTTAGTCATTAAATTATGGATAATCTGATAATTAGTTGTTTTGGCATATGTGATAAGTGTTAGACTGATTTTGCAGGGTTGGAATGGCATATGTAGAATTATGTTTTGCAGAATTATGCAAACTCATTAGGGAGACATATTTGTTGGGTGAAGACAAAGTTAGAAAGCTATTGAGTTGGTAGTCGTTGGATGAGAAAAATCTCACTAGGCGAGACAAAAGTTAGAGAGGTCACTGACTTGAAATTTATTGGGCGAGAATATACTCGTTGGACGACTTTTGAGAGAATTTAAATTTGTATGTTCTGGTGGTATTCTTGCTGAGCTAACTATTTGATTGTTGGGCGAGTATGTTGTTAGGCACTACTCACTGAGTGAACAGATTTGGTGGCAGAGCAAGTGTATTGTCAAGCACTACTCGCTAAGTGAACAGATCTGGTGGTTGAGCGAGTGTATTGTCAAGCACTACTTGTTGAGCGAGTAGATGTTGTGGTTGAGCGAAAATACTAGAATTTTAACTAAATTTGCATATATCTCTTATGATGTGTTTAATATGTGTGATTATGTAAATGTTATAGCAATGATTGGTTTATAATATGATATATGAATGTTGGTACTAATGGTTGGTTTATAATATGAGAAGGATGGGGTATGTGGTGAGAGAAGTAAGATGTCCTAATCTAAGGGTTTTACCTTGGCCAAAGACGTTAACGAACTAATCTTATGTGTGGTAGGGTGAAACCCATTGACAATGACTTTTCAAAGCAGTAGAGGCGACCACAAGTGCATAACTCATCAGAGTTTGATATCAATACATGTATTCGGATGGTGAACTCTGGAATGAATGCTTGCATGTTTTGGGATTTGTTGATATGAATGTCTACGTGTGTTAATATCTTTATTAATGTTGCATGATTTCTCTTTTTGGTACATTGGCTTACCATTTCTTTTTTGTTTGTTTGTCTATTTGTCCTTCTTGTTTGTAATGATCACCTTAATGGTGTGAGCAGATGAAGATGTTTGAAGTTGATTTGGTGTAGGGTAAGGGAGATGCAGTAGCATTAGTTTTTGTTATGTATAATCCTTTATCTTTTGAAAAATTCTAGCTTTTGTTTGTGTGTATATATAACTTTCTATACTCATTACATGCTTTATGGATGATTGTAATATAATAGTTGTATGTTTATCTCACTTGTTTGTTGATTATCATTTATATAACTTTTATATAGTATTTGTATGTTTATTGCCCTTCAAGCTCGTAACATGTGGCACCTTCAAGCTTGTCGATCTTCGTATCACTAAGGCTCTTAAACCATCTTGCCACCAAGGTTGTTGCTTTTCTATATAGGCTCGCCCTGCATTTGCATGGAGTGGTTTCTTCCTTCACCATTCTTTGTGTCATCGCTATAGAAGCTTGTAGTTGTTGACCCATTCAAAGTCACCGCCATTTGTCAACACCGCTCTATTAGTTGCTCATTAAACCATCAACGTTAAAAAGAATTATTAAACAACGTCATCATTAGTCGCCAATATTGCTAGTTTGATACCAAATGATGATGATTGTCATTTAACTATCGTTAAAAAGGAAGACTGATGATGACAGTTGGATTAACGATAGTTCTATAACTGTCCTTGAAAGTCCTTTTTAACCATTGTTAAAAGCCTCATCTATACTAGTATTGGTATCACAACATATCTCTTAGGGTAAGTTCTTATGGAAACCACGGGTCATAACCATTAGAACAATCCAAAGCCCAAAAACATGTTTCACGAAAAGCTCATTGGGATCTTAAAGGTGTGTAAGAATAAGATAGTGTGATCAAGAATTAAAAGATTATTGTTGTTAGAGCCTATCATTCCATGTTCACCTCAGCTTAGGAACTCAAAGTAGAAGAACCTAAAGAAAAATCTTTAAATGATGTTAATTTTGAAGTAAATGATGAAATTTCCTTCATCTCATGCAAAATCCACCACATATGAAAAACGAAGAAGGAGATTTTAGAGGAAGAAAGGTTCAACAAAAATAGGAGATCAAAGATAAGAAAGCTAAGAAAGCATAAGTCGTTTGCCACGAGTTTAAGAAGTTTAAACACTTTAGGTATGAATGTATAAAGGTCAGCCAAAGCCAAGAAAAGTAAATATAGGTAACACCTTGTTTTAAGAATGTAGTGTGTTTTTGTGTATGTACCTATTGAAATTTCTAAGTTTCTCTTTTAGTGTAATTTAAGACTCTTGAAATAGTAAGATAAAATTAAATGAAACATATTAATTTAAATATGAAAAGTATAGTCCAATAAATATTAAAGCATAATTGAGTTAAGAAGTGAAAATAAAAATATAAGTCTCAGGGAAGTTCTCACTAATTTAATTATAAGTAAAATGAGTCATAAAATATTTTAGATGAGTTAAGTGTTGTTGGTCTTGTTAGTTCAAGGAAAATGTCATTAATAAAAAAAGAAGAACGAAATATGCACCATTTCTGATTGCTTTGTAATCGTTTTATATGCTTTATTTAAAACCTCTTTGAGATAAGGGGGCTTATTTTCACCGTTTAAACTTATTACTTAAAACCTATTCCATCATGAGTGTTGAAATTTTCTTACACTTTTACAATAACGTAGAATTATAATTAGATAGTTTAGAGGATAGAAATGGATTACTTAAATATGAAAACATAAAATTAGATTCAAAATTAACCTAAAATAGAGTTATATTTATGAAATAAACAAACTTTTGTATTTGATTATAGTTTTATTGAAAGATTAAGAGTCATTCATTTTTGGAGTTGTGCTTATTTTGCATCATATTGTTATACATTATAACTTCAATTATAATTTAGGTTATGGTAATATTTATGGAAATTGGTTGTATGATAAACTTTATATAAAAGACTAATGATTATTAACTTATTTATCATTGGAATACAACTTTAGCTAAGTTTGGAGAGCTTGACTCCCAACAATTGTTTGTATTGAATTTGATTTGATTTTAATTGATGGTATGGATGTTATAATTGTTATTTTTATTTTGTTTCAATTTTTAGGATGCTTGTGTTATAGTTGTTATGTTGTCAAATTTTTTGAGCTACGTAACTTTATTTGTTTACATTTGGTTTATATGCATAACTTGATATATGTGATTACATAAGCTCTTTTGTAGAAGAAGTTTGTGGTGAGAATTATTTTAATGACATTAAAGTAGTGAAATAAAGTTCCTTTTATAAAAAAGTGAGCTACTTAGAAATAGTTAGTTTTTGATAGCGTGAGAAAGGATGACAAACAACAAGATGGTGATGTGAGAGTTTTAGAGTGACAGAAAGGGAATGAGATATGCAGAATTAAGAATAGCAGTGAGAGTGCAAAATAAGATAACTGAGCAATTCTCATTAAAAGCAGTGTTGCCTTATAGTGTTGCCTTATATAGGCTTGTACAGAAGTATAACAGAAACAACTAACATAACAGAGTTTTTGGATTATACACAATATTCCTCCTTAATCCAAACTTTTCAAACTTCTAACACCAACAAGGCTTCTCAAACTTTCGAATCTGCTTTGTCTCAAAGCCTTAGTGAAGATATCTGCAATTTGCTCTTCAGTGGGGCAATACTTCAATTCCAATTTACCTTTGCTAACATGATCTCTTAAGTAATGAAATTTGGTTTCTATGTGCTTGCTTTTGCCATGAGAGACTGGATTCTTTGAGAGATTGATAGCCGACTTGTTGTCCACAAGAAGTTGTACTGGTTTCTTGTATTCAATCTGCAACTCATCAAGGACAGCCTCCAGCCAAGCACTTTGGCACGCAGTTTCAGCCGAGGCAACATACTCCGCTTCACACGAGGAGAGGGCTACAACACTCTGCTTTCTTGAACACCAGGATATTGATGCTCCTCCATACTTAAATAGATAGCCATGTGTGCTTTTTCTCTCCACTTGATCACCACACCAGTCCGAGTCACTCCAGGCCTCCAAGACTTTCTCCATGCTACCGGATCCTTTAGGAAAAATAATCCAAAATCTACTGTTGTTTTCAAGTATCATAGGATGTGCTTGGCAGTGGTGAGGTGTGTGTGTCTAGGATCACTCATGAATCTATTCACCAACTCAACTACAAAGTTTATGTCTAGTCTTGTATTACATAAGAATCTGAGTGATCCTACAATTTGTTTGAATAGAGTTGCATCTACCTTCTCTTCTTCTTCGAACTTGGACAACTTCAAGTTTGCCATAATAGGAACTGAGGTTCCGTTGCAGTTTAGCATGTTAAATATCTTCAAAATCTCATTAATATATCTCTTTTGATGAATCAGGATTCCGGCTTCATTCTGAACAAATTCCAGATCGAGGAAATAAGTCAAATAGCCAAGATCTGTCAATATCGTATTCCTCTTTCATTCGTTTCTAGAATTCTGCGATTTCCTCCTCAAAATATCCAGTTACAAGGAGGTCGTCAACATATAAGCATATTAGTAAGGTGCCTTGTTGTTTGGGTGATTTTACATATACCCCAAATTCTACTGCACACTTCTGAAATCCCATTCTGAGAAGCAATGCATTTATGTGATTGTTCCATGCCCATGGTGCCTGCCTGAGTCCATACAAGGCCTTGTATAGCCTATACATCTTCCGTTCTTCACCTTTCTTCACAAAATCATGTGGTTGTCTGACAAAAACTTCTTCCTCCAATGATCCATTCAAGAAAGCTGACTTGACATCCATTTGGTGGATCTTCCAACTTCTCAAGTTTGCCACTGCAACAACCAGTCTTACAGTTTCTAGTCGAGCAACCGGTGCAAAGACATCAGTAAAGTCTATTCCCGGTTTCTCCAAGAAACCCTTTGCCACCAACCTAGCCTTCAACTTTGCAATGCTTCCATCGGGTTTGTACTTAGTCTTGAACACCCACTTGACTTCAATGGCTCGTTTATTCTATGGAAGTTCTACCATTTTCCAAGTCCGGTTTCTTTCTATAGCTTTCAATTCCTCCATCATGGCCTCCTTCCACTCTTTCACGTTGACAGCTTGTTCCCAAGAGAGAGACTCAGCATCAACAAGATAGGCGAAGTGAATAAGGTCACCTGAGTCTACAACTTCATTGTCAGCGAAGATCTCATGATCTACAAGCCTTAAGGAGGGAAACTTTACTCGTTGTGATCTTCTACTGTTGTTCTCTAAACTTGCATCAGCTTGTTCGACTTCATCAGACTTCTTCTCATCCACATAGCTAGACACCACAAAACTTGGCTTCGCCACAACTTCTGTTTTATTCCAGTCGAACGTGGCAGTTTCATCAACCAGCACATCTTTGCTAATAACTATGTGATTCTTCTCAGGATCATACAATATTTTGTACCCACCAGTTGAATGGTAGCCAACTAGAATCAAAACTTCACTTTATCGTCCAATTTCTTCCTCTTTTCATTTGGCACGTGCTTGTAGCAAACTGATCTGAAGACCCTCAGGTGACTTATCGATGGTTTGAATCTTGTCCAAGCTTCTTCTGGTGTTGTGCCTTCCAGAGCTCTTGTTGGACTCCTGTTGAGTAGATAAGCTGCAGTGGAGACAGCTTCTCCCCATAGGAAACGTGGCAGATTCTTCCCTTTGATCATGCATCTCGTCATATCCAACAAAGTTCTATTTCTCCTCTCACCAAGATCATTGTGATGAGGTGTATATGGAGTTATCACTTTGTGCACAATTCCCTTGTCCTGACAGAATTCATTCATCTCCCTCAAGTGGAATTCTCCACCACCGTCTGTTCTGAATGTCTTGATCTTCAGTGTCATTTGTCTCTCCACCATGGCACAAAATTTAAGGAAATATGCGTAAACTTCCTTCTTTTCTTTAAGCAAGTAAACCCACATTTTTCTAGTGTATTCATCAACAAAGAGAAGGAAATATTTGTTACCTCCAAGTGTTTGCACATCAATCGGCCCACACACATCAAAACAGACCACTTATAGAGGCTGCTTGGCCCTTTTATTCACAGCTTTCCTGAATTCTTTTCTGGGTTGTTTCCCTGCAGCACATCCTTCGCAGATCTTGTTCGGTGTAACAATCGTGGGAACGTCTTTCACCAAATCTTTATCCTTCAATTGACTTAAACTCCTGAAATTTAAATGTCCATAGCGATAATGCCATAGCCACTCTTCTTCTCCAGCACCTGTTGCAACCAAACACTGAACCTCTGTTGCATTTAAATTTACCTTGAAAGTTCGTTTTCGAGAAAGGGGGGCCTTGAGCACCAACCGTTGTTTTTCATCAAACACTTCAATATGCTTTTGTTGCATCGTCATAGTGTACCCCTTCTCCAGAAGCTGTCAAAGACTCAAGAGGGTGCTTTTCATAGTTGGGACGTACAACACATTGTATGTACGCAACTCTTCCATCCTTACGCGTAATCACCACCTTTCTAGAACCTTCAGCCTTGATAATGTTGTTATCCGTGAAAGGTATTGTGCTTTTTATGCTCGTATCCAAGTCGAGTAACCAATCCCTTTTGCTTGTCATGTGGTTGGAGCAGCCCATGTCCAGGTACCACGAGATTTCATCATCTGCATGGCATGTTTTTCCAGCAAGCGACACGTAATCTGTCTGCCTTGTCTTTCTCTGACATCTGTCTGTCACCTCCTTTGTCTTTTGAACACACATCACCTGTGGGGGTCTCCAGCTTTCTATGTTTTTATCATGCCTTACAACGCTCATCAGTAACACATGGTCTGAATCCGATTTGCAATCTTCCTTCGCTAGATTTGCCTCATCATTCTTACCTTTCTTAGCAGTCTCATTGTGCCAACATTCAGATGAGTAGTGTCCGTATTTATTGCATGTAAAACACTGTATATTTCTCTTATCGTAATTCTTTCTACCTCTTCCTCTGGACTTTCTTCCACCTCTACTATTTCCTTCTCTTTGTTCGTTGTCGCTTTCGTCTTTGAGTTGCTTAGTAGAATTAATCATTCTACCTCTAGTTCTATCACCACGCGATCATCCTATACCTCTCTCAGTACCACGATTCTTGAAATTTTGACTGCTCTTAGCTTGCAGTGCTTGATTCGTACTTTGTATTGCATTCTTTTCTACCGTTCTTCTCTCGATCAGGCGTTGTTCATGTGCTTCAAGAGAGTTATGTAACTCTTCCACTCTCATCATTTCCAAATCTTTGCTTTCTTCTATCGCCACAACAATGTGATCGTACTTGGGTGTCAGCGTTTTCAAGATTTTCTCAACGATATTCTTATCTTTTACCACCTTATCACACGCCTGCATTGTGTTAACAATGACTTGAATTCTGTCAACATATTCTTCAATGGTTTCTTGCTCTCCCATACTCAAGAGCTCATATTGCCTCTGCAGCGACTGTAGTCTAACCTTCTAAACCTTTCCTGAATTCCCATATCCATCTTGTAATATGTCCCAAGCTTCCTTGGTTGTTACTGCTTTTGACACTTTCTGAAAAATTGTCGAAAAAACACACCGGTGCAGCAGCATGCGTGCCTTGCAATCCAGTTTCTTGTTTTCTTTATAGGTTTTCTTTGCTTCTTCCAAGTCCCCCTTTGTGGGTTCTTTAAAACCTTTATTTAGAACTTCGTCAACTTCTTGGAATCCAAGGATGGCATCCATCTTCACACACCAATCATCATAATTCTTACCATCGAACACCGGCAAGCTGTTCTGGATTATCCCCGCCATCACTTCTCAACATGAACCCTTCTTCAGTTAATGAGTTATTGATTTTTCGATGATACACCAGGTGATCGAACCTTGCTTTGATACCACTGATAGCGTGAGAAAGGATGACAAAGAGCAGGATGATGATATGAGAGTTTTTGAGTGGCAGAAAGGGAATGAGATATGTAGAATTAAGAATAGTAGTGAGAGTGCAAAATAAGAGAACTAAGCAATTCTCATTAGAAGCAGTGTTGCCTTATATAGGCTTGTACAGAAGTATAACAGAAACAACTAACATAATAGAGTTTTTGGATTATACACAATAGTTTTTATTGTGAGAATTTAAAGTAATCAAATTATTTACTTAAAAATGTGTGAACCAGAGATAGATTCAGGTATAAAGTGTAGAGATGATCTTTGAAAATCTAAGGGATAAGGGTGATGAATTGGATTATCTAAGGGTTGATGATGATCTCTTGATACAAGTTGATATAACAAGTAATAAACATACACTAGTACAAAAATCGCGTACAACATCGAATATTTTGGGCTTTTAATGGCTAATTCGCGAACGACCTCATATTAAGAGACGTTAAATTGACGTCGAATTTTTGAAATTCGACGTTCAATTAATGTCGAATTTTGTAAATATATGACGTTAACTTAACGTCGAATTTTATTAATATACGACGTTAATCAATTTTTTTTTCTTTTTTTTAATTAATTGTGGTCCTTTTTTACAACCTGAAAAGCAGAAAAACAATAAATTTCAGTTTTTGGTATTTTATAAAGCAAGAACTATGAATGTAGTATCAACAACAAAAAACAATAACCAACAACAAACAAGTTCAACAAATAAGTTCTTCAAAACGAAAACGAAAACTAACCTTCAAAATGTGGGTTTGTCGGAATAAAGTATCGTCGCCGGTGATAGAGAAAGCAGAATGTGCCTATGAAGAACAAAAGCACAAAAATAATCGGTGAAAACAAACGAAAATCATAAATAAAATGCATTTGTATAAAATGAAAGAAAGATTACATGTGATGGTCGTCAAACTTCGTTCGAGAAAAGTTTGAGAAGAGAAGAGGGTATCGCGCGCTAAGATAAAGTGAATGAATTTTCAATCTCCCGCTCAAATTTTTATTGAATTCACTAACCTTTTGACGTCTAACACTGGGGCATTCGACGTTTTATATCCTTTTTACGTCGAATTACAATTCTAAACGACGTTTAATAATTGCATTTATTTACAAAAAGGTCACCGATCATTTTTAACATTGGCTATTCAATGGTTAGACGATAAACGCGTGACGTTATACGCTGTTTTTGTACTAGTGATATGTAGGATTATAATTTGTGGAAATGAATTGTGACTACAATTAAAGGTAAAAGACACTTTTGTGGTTGAAGTCTCTTAAAAGAACTCAAAAGGAAAACTTGAATTTTCTTCACCAAAGTACAAGAAGTGCATTTGATCCATGCCACTTGGACTCTTATAAGATAAGTGTAGAGTTGCCACTTGAACTCCTTCTTTCAAGATAAAAGAATCAACTCAAAGTCTTGCCTCGTCATGGTTTATGCTATTCTTCTTCATTTGAGGTGCCCAACTGTGTAGGATCCCTTTATCTCATCATCTCTAAATAGAGCAATCACACTAGCAAATACACTAGTTCAATTGTAATACAAAGTATCGTATCCACATAAATTTAATCCATCTTTATAAAAACTATAAAGTTATTTGGATTATAATTTTAACAAATTGGTTGTAAAATAATAATATCTAAAATTCAAATTTAAAACAAATAAATTTCAAAGTTAAAACAAATAAATTGTATGAATTTTATATAGGCTCAGTTAAATATTAAATTTTCTTATTATATTTTAATGAGATTTAATAGAATGATTATGTTATTTTATCAATCTTTATTGAATTATTTATAAAGGGGTTTGCTAACTTGTGTACGCTCTTTTTTCAGTTGGTACATTTTAGCAATGTGTACCAGGTTTTAGTAGACAAAAATATCCTCATATATTATGGATTCGAAGTTTTAAGGTCAAGGGGTATTTGAATAATTTTCAGTCTCAAAACTAAAAAAAAAATACAAGAAACCCTCAACCCCTTACTCACCTCCCTCATTCCTCTCAACCCTTTCTCTTTCATCTCTCTCCCTCTAACATTTTCTCCATCATCCCTACTATAACCCTAACTGAAAAAATCAAAAACACTTGTTGTTAAACAATTTGCCTTTGTAGAGAGTTGAGTCATTGGCATATTCGCCTTCAAGCAAAGATTCATTCAAGTCTCTTCAATTTCATTATCTTCACTAAACTCTCTAATTTCATCATCTACAAATGTTGAATCATCATCTCTACAAAAACCCTCCAAGCCAATTATCAATTCTTCGAATGTCATTATGCTTGTGAAAATTAGATAAAATCAGATAAGACAAAAGTTATAAAATGAAAACTCATTACAGAATCATTTTTTGTAATAAATTGTTTAACAATGAGTGTTTCTGATTTTTTCCAGGCCAATTACCAATTCATTTGAATGTCATTATGCTTGTGAAAATTAGATAAAATTAGATAAGACAAAAATTATAAAATGAAAACACGTTATAAAATCATTTTTTGTAAGAAATTGTTTAACAACAAGTGTTTCTGATATTTTTTTCAGTTGGGGCTACCGTAAAGATGATAGAGAAAATGTTGAAGTGAGAGATATGAAAGATAAAGGGTTGAGAGGAATGAGGGAAGTGAGTAAGAGTTTCGGGGTTTCTTGTTTATTTTTAGTTTTGAGGATGAAAATTATTCAAATATCCTTAACTTTAAAACTTAGAATCCATAATATACAAAGATATTTTTGTCTATTAAAACCGGTACACATTACTAAAATATACCAACTAAAAAAAAGAGCGTACATAAGTTAACAAATCTCATTTATAAAAGAGAGATCATTTACAAGTATTTAATCTAACTTTATAAATAAATAGATATTTATCTATGAATATAAAAGTGTGCATAGAAATATATAAATATTATAAGAAAATCATTAAATAACAATAGATATTAAAAATAATGAATCATTAGTGATTAATTTAAATATTAATTTATAAACTAAAAATTATTGATATATAAAACAATTTTTATTATAAATAAAAAATTATAATTGATTTTTGAAATAAAGTATAAATTGATTTATAGCATTAACTCCTAAGAATTTAGTTACAAAGAAAATAGTTTCAAATTAAATTATGGATAGACTATTTTAGATACTAATAATTTTTAATTTATAAATTTATTATAATAATTATTTATTTTTTATTTTTAAAATTGGTTGTTATTTAATAATTATTATTTTTAGTATAAGGAAA
Organism: Vigna umbellata; assembly: GCF_029865625.1. Classification (NCBI taxonomy): domain Eukaryota; kingdom Viridiplantae; phylum Streptophyta; class Magnoliopsida; order Fabales; family Fabaceae; genus Vigna; species Vigna umbellata. The sequence goes on along the minus strand of NC_142165.1, from coordinate 58,462,822 downwards.
TAATAATATAGGACTGAGAGGTAAATAGCTGTTTATCTGATAAAGTCAGCTATTACGATGTTAAAAGGTGTCGTTGGGAATTGAATTGAATGAAGTGGTGTGAAAATGAAATGGAAACATTTCTGTCTGATTACAACAAAAGCGGAAAAGAGTGATTGCGTGTTTGGATTCACGTGAAAAAAAAGCTACTTTTGAATCATTTTCTTATCTTCATTTTGGATTACACTTAATCTATTAGCTTCCGAGGGCCCAATGGCCATGCTTTCATGTATGATTAACAACACAAAGTGAACGAATGCGACATTGTCAACGTACTTAAACGCGGCTTTAGATTATTTTTGTTTTTTAAGAGTTTATCTTCTTTTCTTTTTTCTAACGCGATTATCCGCATTAAAACCGGAGCGGATTTAGGAGTGATGAATGAATGTCTCAAATTTGCTTAATCATGTCATTTTTAACTGTAGTTATAAAATTTTTAATGCATTTATTTTATTACAATATTTTATGGATGTTTTATTAGAAAAGTTAAATCTTGATATTTGATTATAAAAAATACTAGCGTTATAGTTAAAAAGCACTGAAATTAAGTTCTTTCTTTTTCTTAGTTCTTTCGACCTGACCTGTCTTGTTTAAGTGTTTCTTGATTCTAGTTTTTTTTGTCTTTATTATTTTTCGACGTCCAAATTACTTTTATCATGTTATTTTTATGTTACGTAACACTGATATTGTTATGTAACAGTATTGATTTAATATATATATATATATATATATATATATATATATATATATAATTTTTTTAAATTATAAAAATTTAAAATAAATTAAAAATACATGAACTCACACATGACACTGACACGTATTGTTTATATTTTGTAAACAAATTAGACGATGTTACAAAAATTTATCAAAACAAAAACTACATTGAACATGTAAAAAAATTTGAACATGTAAAAAAAATGAATTTTACATTAAATAAAATCAACAAAAATTAGAACAAAAATAATATTTAAGCTTAAAAATAATTATTGTCTAAATTTGTATATTGCATTGTTGTTGAGAGAGCCTCTTAGTGTTAATTTTGTAAACTCCATTACTTAATATGTAATAGATGTGTGATTTTAACCAAGTAGATTCATTTATGTTTAATGTAAAAGCTTTGATAAAGTATATCAGTTTAAAATTGGAGCATAAATTAAAAATCATACGTTGAAAGTTTCGATTATAATAAAATTTGAATTATTATAAAATGTATTCAACGCCAAATTTTGTTCGAATCTTCTATTGAAATATGACATCATAATTCAAATTACAATCAAAATAAATTTTAAAAATACAACTATAATTTAACTTACAATTGAAATAAATTTAGTAAGTAAATCACCAATACACCAGCATATATAAACTATTAATTAAATATAAATATATGTACATAAGAATTTGAATTTTCTAGTGAGTTCGGTAATGTTTTAAAAAACTTTTATGTTTTTAAAACATATTAAAAGCTTTATTAATATACTTACATGAGTGTGTTTTAAAGGATCACAAGAAGAAAAGCACTAAAAAAGTAATAGTTAATCCTTAGTATTTCATTCTCGTAATGCTTCCATATCTTAATAACACCATACTCAAACGAGGCTAAATTACTACCTATGTCAATTACCTTCACACAACCATATCAATTAATTTCATCTCAATCATAATTTAAAAACAATAAATACATATATTTCTAACCATACACTTTTGTAAAATGAAATCACATAATGATCACACCATTAAAAGGAATTTAAAACAAGTTTAATTAAGTTTTAAACATAAGAAAACATCGCTTGAGTAAGGTTCCCTTACTAGAGTTATATTTTTTAAGAGAAAATTTACATTGTCTCTTCCTCATTCAAATGAAGAGAAATTGCTTAAGCAATTATCTCCAAGGCTTAAGCATTAGACTCCAAGAAGAAAAACTTAATATAGTGATTTCATTGCTCGAATTATTATATTCCCATAAAAGAGATAATTAATTATGTATTTTCCTCCCTCAAACTACCAAATGTCACTTTATTTAAATATCATTGATTGTATAATATTTGGATGCTTGAGCAAATAGACTTTGATACAAAATTAAAATTTTCACCAATTTAGTATAGTTTGAGTGATATATACATATATCAACACACTAAAAACAATTTTCAAATGTTCCAAAATTCAATGTCTCACATTTCAACCCATTTTCTTATCCATTTTATTTAAAATCGAATAGGTTTTCACCCATTTGTTTCCAGCTTTAAACATTATATAGAAAATGGAAATTTAACTCCAATATTATTAAGACTTTATAAAACAAGTTCAAAATTTCAGTCAAATATAACATTTTAAAATGGATAGACATTAAAATATAACATTTTTTTCAACTGTAGACATCTACCATTCAATCAAAGCCAAATAGCCAACTACAATTCACATGAATATAACAAACAAATAACCTCAGACTCACAGAAACACATATTATCAACTCATACCCCACATGCAAGTAAGGAGTTTGAATATCTGTTCCTGAACTTCACGTGCAACTCAAAAAGAGGAGAGAAAAGAGAAAAACAAAGTAAAATAAAACTTACCCAATTGAAGTTTGTTTGATCAATCAAAGCTAGCTTTTATCTTGCAGAGTTCGAAAAGAAAAGGAAAACTCCTACTAAAAAGGTAAAGAAAAGTCAGAGAAATTTAGTGTTATAGAAACGAAGAATGAAATTGTTTGTCTATATTATAAACCAAAAATTTAAATTAAAACACGTTCACTAATTTTAAAACCTTCTTGTCTAAAACTTGTAAAAACATGTTTTTACACAATCAAAATACAGTTAAGAAAACAATTTGATGCAGAAAAAAAAAATCACCTTTGCATTTCACATTTATGAGTTGCATTGGATAAAGAAGACTTAGATTGAGGTATTGTCCGTCAACTCCTAGGGATGTTGGTATAGATTTGGTCTAGCTTTTTTTTTCTTCAAAATTGGGTTTGATGCACCTTCATCGTGCTTACATGTTATCTGCTTGTGTCTTATAATACCCCATCTCGAATTAGAAAACTATATACTTTTAAATATTATATATATATATATATATATATATATATATATATATATGTGTGTGTTAGTGTTTGAAACATGTAATTTAAGAGAGTAATTTATTTATTTGAATAATTTAAAAGTTTTTAAAGTAAAATAATTTGTTTAGACGAAAAAATTAAAAAGAAAAATGAACTTGAGGAATTGTAAGAAGATATATCAAACAACTAAAATAATAGTATTTGAAATTCACTAAAAAAAGAAAGAAATTGAAACTTCACACGTTTTCTCATTGGTCAAGATGAAAAAGGTCCATAAATAAAAAAAAGCTGGCTTATATCAACCTTCAGTTTAAGTTAAGTCAGTTTGAGCCAAAGGACGTGCCGTTAGCTCGTGTTGAGTTTGTTTGTGGCAAGTCAGCCTATAAGTTGAAGGTCGTGCTAAGTTCTTTTAGACCAAAGATCGAGCTGAGTCAAATGTAAACTAAATATCGAGCCGAGTTAGCTCGAGTTGAAAATTGTGTGGAAGGTCAAGATAAAGATCATGTCGACTAGACCCAGGCTAAAGGTCATGTTTAGTGGCCAAGTCAAGCCGAGTGGACCCATGTCAAAGGTCGAGCTAAGTGAGTTCAGGTGAGGTCGAAATGAGTGGAACCGGGTTGAAGGTCATGACGAGTCAGTTGAATTGATGGTTGAGATGAATCAACGTAAGTCAAAGGTCGAACCCTATTGATTCAGACTAAAGGTCAAACTATGTCAACTCAGATTAAAGGGTAGAGATGAGTTATAAAAAAATTAAATAGAATTTTGTCTTCAAAAGAAAAATTGAATTACTTTATCCAAAGAAAGAAATTTAAATTTAAGATATTTCAAGGTTTAATACCTATTTTTGTCCCTTGGTTTGTAGGATGTATTTAAAGTTGTCCTCATTTTTTTCCAAAAGTTCACAAACTTCCTATATTTTGCAAAAACGGTTCATATTAGTCCTTTTTACTTACGGCGTTAAAAACGCTAACGACGTAATTGTCCTCCTGGCAAAAAATGAAGATTTACACTTATTCATTATGTAACAATATCAACCCAATTGGCGTGACAACGTTAAAAGTTGTTCGACACCGGAGTAACGCACACCGGAATTAACTACTTGCTCTGTTTTCGGCCTTCGGTTGTGTGCTCCAACATGAAACCCACTATCGAGGAAGTGAAGTTGATAGGGTTTAACCCTTTGAAAGCTGAGTTTTGCTCTGCCGCTTCAAGCTAAAAGGTTGTTTCGAAACTCCTTTGGATGCCAAAGTCGACGTCTTGAAGAAATGGAGTTGGTCCGAGGATGATAAAAGGTAAAATTGGGTCTTCGTAATTTGAAGCCAAACTCAATCTTTTCTCTTCAAGTTCTTCTAATTGTTTGGTTGTGTAAACAACAAAAGTCGAGATATGCTTCTATTATCGATCAGTGCTCTGCCCTTTCCTTTTGGAAAGTTTTATTGAGATCAAATTTAGTTAGGTAGGAGTAGCCAGAAATTCTCCATTAATTGGTTCTATTATACTCATTGTTTGTTTTAGGTTGTTAATCATGGACATACTTCCTTTTTCCTAGCTTAAGTAGTCCTTCTGTCATTAGTATTTTTAAATGCCGTTTGTGAAATTAATCATGGCAAATATTTTCCAAGTCAATTTTTAAGTAGTTTTGGAAAATATTAAAGTTTACTTTCATTTTGAATTATTGATTTTTGGCTCTAAGAAATTTAGTAAATTGGAAATCACTTCTAAGAAGTATACCCGCTGCATTGTAATCCAACTCTATTATTGATAATTCTTTTTAGAATACAAGAAAACCATTTATCATGTTTCAAGTGGCTCTTAATTATATCATGTAAGTTGTGTGATATGGGTATGGGTAGGGTTAACAATGGGTCGGGTCAGACACAAATAGTGCTTACCTGCAACCCGACCTGTCGGATAAAACTGTACTCGTTACCTGCCCTGCACCCGTTGGATACCCACATAAAAAAACTCGTAGATTTTTTTCAACCTACGGGTACCTGTAGATACCTATTTTCAATCACCAATAATTTAAAAATACATTTCATAAGTTTTTAAATAAGATTTAAATTAAATTGTAAAAAAATAAATAATATTTAACATAGACATCCAAGTAGAATTTAATGGATAAATAAATAAATAAAATTTTAAATATAAACTCAAATTAATAGTATCTAAAATATATAACCAAGTACAAATAATTTAAAAACAAAATTGTTATAAAAATAACACTCTAATATCTATGTTTTCTTTCCAATATCTCCGTTTTGAACACTTTAATTCCTGAAACAAATAAAACACAAATAAAATGTTAGACATCCTAATAATAAAACAGAAAAAATTCAAGTTAAACTTGAAAAAATTCTCACCCATCAATTTAAATCCCTCCCACATGCGCATAAACCATATATAGGTTCGTGAACCATCTTGGAATCAAAGAAAGTTAATTGAGATCATGTGAGGCAGTGCTAACAGCTTTCAGTTGTTGTGGAATCAAAGAAAATTAATAGAGAATCATATGTAGTAAAATAATTATTGCATATAATTATTGCCTAAATTGTTTGTTTTCTTCTCTTCTGTGAGTTATTTTTTTTATCAAACTTTTAAGAGAATGATCTATGATAAAATAAAACTATTGCAGCAAGAACTTATGTTTTAAAAGACAGAATATTCCCCAATTTTGATGTAAAATGTATAGCAAACGCAAAAAATTCATGTTTTTTGCTTTACTGGTTTTAACAAATATGCATAATATATTTTATGTAGGGAAACTAGTAATTAATGAATACTGAAGGTAGGCAAAAACAAAAAAAAAAATTATTGCTGTAAGAGGCGTGTAAATGTTTTGTGGTTAAATGAGGTTACCTCACTCATCTTTCTTAATTCTTTCCAAATAATCCTTTACAAGGTGTTTTTTAATTCTTGCCATGGGTTCTTTAATTCCTGCTATTGAAGGCCATCACCCATGAAAGTATAATTTAGAAGATGAAAAAAACAGAGAAAAGGGTTTAATCACTTCTTGGATTCAAACACTACTCGTGAAAAAATCACATCTACCCACTCAAACACCACACAGGAAAACTAGAGAACAAAAAGAAATTATGGAATTAGAAAAGAGATAGTTAGAAAATAAGTTAGATTATCGTGTGCGTGTGGGATTTTGTAGATCTGCCTTCCTCTTGTTCACGCAGCCGCACAAGAAGATAAAATATAAAGTTCACAAACTTAAACCTAATAATAAACCTAAGGATAATACGGTAATTTTAATTTATTTACGGGTAACAGGTACCCACGAGTATGGATATTATGATACCCGAACTTGACCCGTCCGTTAATAAGCGGATATTAAATTACCCGGTATCAACTACCCACAGCGTATTTTACTCGCGAATACCCGCGGGTACAAGTTTTTTGCCAACCCTAGGTACGAGTGCTTTTAAATGTTCAAGTATGAGTTTGAAATAATATAAACTTGCACATGTTTGAGGGATCAATTACCACATGATATTATAAAGTATGTTATAAAGTATGGAGGGTTAAAAACTTGCACAAGTGGCTTCACTAGCCGTCTTGCACAGTATAGTGTCACCTTGGCCATTCGTCCAGTGGAGGATGGATATTGTCGGACCTTTCCCGATAGGCGGACATAGAAGAGGTTCCTGTTAGTTGTCATAGATTACTTCACAAAATGGGTAGAAGTTGAAGCCCTAGCAACGATCATGGCTCAACAGGTACAAAAGTTTATGTGGAAGCTAATATGTCGTTTCGGACTTCCCCAGACGATCATCACTGATAACAGAAGACAGTTCATCAATAAGAAGCTAGCCGGGTTCTACAAGAGCCTTGGAATCAAGCATGTCACCAGCTCGGTGGAACACCCCCAAACGAACGGTTAGGCGGAGGCCGTGAACAAGACAATCATGACAGAGCTAAAGCGAAGGTTAGGGGAGAAGAAAGGTGGCGAACGATGTGCCGCCAGCTAATAAATTCAAAAAGGGCTTACGAAAAATTACTTTTAAACGATAAAGTGTCGGATGATCGAAACGCTCGCTTGTAACTTGGCGAAATATAAAACACAGTGAAAGCAAATTTGGGAAAAATAAAAGAAAATTGTTGTATTAATGTGAGCTCGGGGTATACATCAATGGTGTTGACGGGCCGGTGAAGCAAACACTTTACAAAACCAAAGTTTGCTGCTCGGCCCCTTGGTCGCCTTCAACATCTACCGACACTTCCTTTGGAGTGTCTGCCCCCTCACCGTCTAGCTCGTCCAACCCAAAGTTGTTAGGCATTTCGCTGAGGGGAATCAAGTTCCCCTCATGGACTTCTTTCATAATGTCAAAGCCCTCCGCCAATGGGTCAACTCCCAGAAGGAACATCGCCTAGCGGAGAGCCTTGTTGAAACCCTTCTCGTGCTCAGTCACGAAGGAGGCATTCAAAGCCTTGATTTCCTCGTCCGCCTTCAACAACTTGGCGATGAGGGCCTTGTTCTAAATGGCCAGTTCGGCTCGTTAGGTGAGCAACTCATGTTCCTTCTCGGCTTGCTCATCCATCCTGCCCTTCAACTTCTTGTACTCTTCAACCGCCCGGTCACCCTTTATTTGGGTAAGTTGGGCCTTCTCTAAGGCTTCCTTCCACTCCCACCTCGCCTCGTCCAACCTTTGTTAGAGGTCAAACTGTTATTTTTCACACCCTTTGTGGGTGGCAGTCAACGGTTCCAACTGAACGCAAAGCTCCGCAAAAAAATTCCTCTCCTTAGTTACGCCTGCACCTCCTTCGTGCTCCTCCTATCGGGAAATTCGTGCAAGTACCAATTGAGCATACCCGTCCCAAACGACAGCTCTAGAGCAGTGTTCGTAATTTCCTTTTTGGACGATTGTTCAACGATCAAACGCTCAGCCGAGTTCATGTGAAAATTAGTCTTATGGCTAACATGAAACTCAGGCCCGAATATGCCTCCCAACAAAGGTCGAGGGGCACTCCCTTCGCGCCTGCTCCTTTTGGAAGAAGATCCCTTCCCTTCCTTGTGGGACATCTTCTTCTTCTCAGAAGGACGAACATCCACGGTGGTGACCGCCTCAACAGACTGCTCAAGGTTCCTCACCAGAGTAAGTTGTGGAGCTTCAACCTGTGGCGTTACTTGGAGAACATTCGGACGACTCTTTAGGGTTTGGGTCGCTTGGATGGAAGAGGCCGATCGAGGGTCACGACCTTTGAAGGAAGCGCCACCCATAGTCTTCTTCTTTGAGGCGAAGAATTTGGTCTTCCCAGGAGGGACAAACATAATTCCTAAAAAGAAGACACAAACTTAGCTAAGTTAACGTCAAATCACAAAGTTAAACGATAAAAGGGAAACTATCATACTAAATGCTAATTGGTCAAAATCCTCATGGGTGAGGCATTCAACCAGCCCACGGGCAGATAACCAACAGGGGAGATCATTTATAATCTGAACTGCATCCGCTTTAGCTGGGCTTATGATGTCAAGCAGTCATGTCGTTATTTTACGAGGTTCCCTTGTCCAATAAAAGGGAAACAAGGGGAGGTCGACCTCGTCATGAAAATCCAATCGGCCATATTCTCTTATCATAACCTTAAAATATGTTGTCTTAAACCCTTTAAAAGAATCCAAATAAAGTTTAAATAATCACTTATTCCCACGGAAGTAAGGAACACCCATCCTCGTTTGGCGAGCGGCTGGATGCTGTAGTAATGAAGAAAAACGGGAACAATGAGAGTTATCCTCAAGGCGGAACAAACCACAACGAAGGCATGCATGCAAGCCCACCCGTTCGGGTGAAGCTAGGTGGGGGCGATGTTGAGTTCGCGTAGGACGACTGATTGGAAAGTGATGTAAGGTACTTAAGCAAACATTTGGGAAAAAAGGTAAGTACATACAAAGAAGAAATCTTCGTTACTTGATCTCTTCCCATGGTAGACTCGTTCATTCTTTTTACACATGGTAAACCTAAACGTGCATCCTCTACACACTACACAACGCACGACCGGTCGACCCACCATTCATATCCTTGTTTAGGATAAAACATGATGTATAAAGGCCGACCTTGTGAGCAGCCCATCCATAGCCACCAATGGTTGGATAACCACCAACAACAATCTCCCCATCGTCATCAATATCAACCCCCCCTCAACATGAAGGTCGATGGCTATCCCATTGATAGCCCTCTCGCCATAAATTAGGAGGGACTGAGGCTCTGAGCTACCCTCCCGCTCAGTTGTCTCGAGGTAAGAAGATGACACTGAGGTTGGAGATGAAGGCCGACCGCCCCTACTCGCCGAGTCCTTGCCGCCTCTACTCGATGACTCCTCAGACAAAAAAAGATGCACAATGCTCATTATTATTACCTTAGAAAAAAGAATGCGAAAAAAAAGTTGGACGGTAGGTAGAGCAAGAAGAAGAAGAATAGTGAAAATGACGAGACACCCACCATCCTATTTATAGAAAATTTTGAAAACCCGCCAACCCATTGCAGCCGTTGAAGTTAGCCACGATCAACAGTCTTGATTATGCGACCTTACCACTACCCGAGAACAATGCATCACGAATGCGCGACACGTGTCCTCCCGCCAAATTCCCCATTCAAAACGTGCAGGACGGCCCTGCCAGATTACATCGGACGACATAGTTGGAGGCACTCATGACAAATCCCAACCCCAACTATAGTTTCTAGGGCTTGGGGGCGTGTGTATCGTATGTCCTGACGGTCCTGGAAGATAGGGAGTGGTTGAACGACCTAAAGACATAAGACACTAGGAGCATAACAAAATCTCAATAGACCAGCCTGAACGGACATGAGCAAGGTCGGACGACCTAACCTGGTAACCAGTTCTTCCTAGAACAAAGTTAAAGGTAAGTATTGATTAGGTGTAATGGGCTGAGGTTGGATCGAAATTAAGGTTGCACTAATCTCAAGCTCATCTCAAAAACTATAAATAAATATCAAAGATAAGAGGTAGGTAATCACATTTACTGTGTATTTAAAATTATTATTCTGACCAGTACGAATTATTTATTGACTTGCATCGAAATACCTTTCACAGTTACTCGATCAATTGGAGTGAAAATAAAAACAGAACCAATATACAGTTATCCAAACTGACTTTAAAAAAAAATTATAAAAGTATTTAAAGTTAGACCCTACACCGGAAACAGTGTAATACAAAGCTAATAAATTATAGAATATAATTAATGCATGATTGCGATACTAAAATAATAAAGAATATTTTTTGTATTATAGAAAAGTTGTGAAACTACAAAACATATACATAATTTAATGATGCAAGTGAAGTTGTCTGTTATGATATGACGCTAACTGTTTGTTATACGTATACATCTCATTTAAATATTGAGTACGAAAAATCAGTTTGCAGAGAGCTCAACCTCAACACAAAAACCTATGCTTAAAAAATTAAATAAAAATTAACACCTATTTAGGTCAATTATTGACCATACTTGTTGGGTAAAAATAATTTAAATAATTCTAGAATATGTATATGGTAATTGAGAATCATGAAAATTGATTTTGCCTATATCAATATAATCTTAGTCTTATTATGTTAATCAAATATTTTTATTCTTTTCAAGAAATTTAAAGCACTCATTTTAACTCAACTCAAAATTAATGGTATGATTTTGAACTAACAAATGGCATTAGTATTACTATATAAAATTAATTTAATTATTTATTAGTTAACAAATAACATAGTTGTTGAGTTTATTGAGAATGAGATTGATCTAGGAAACACAATACCAGATAAGATATGAGTCAAACCATATGAGGGATTGACACCATTTTTTATCAAAAATCTTAAGACAATGAGTTAATGGGTCTTTCATCTTTATAAGGTGTTCTACCTTCTCATTTCTATTCAATGTAAAACTTAGACTCACACTTACATTCCCAATAGTAGTTAACATTTTTTATTATAAATGAAAATAAAGAAGATACTGGGATATACATAAATATGTTTAGATTTTTTTCATTCAAAACTTTAATTTTAATTATTGTATTTTAAATTTATAATGATTTTAAATTAAATTTGTCTATTTTAAAAGTTTTAAAATGAATAATTGGATAGACTATTACCATTATTTATATTTTATTTAGATGTATTTAAAATTATTATTTAGTGTTTATTTTTAATATGATATTTAGAACTGTCATTTATAGTTATATTTTATTAAACAAATGTATTGATGAAAATAATTTAAATGAACATCTACCATGAAAATTGATAACATTTTTTTATGTGATGCTCAAAATAAAAAAAAATATTACAATAAATATAAAGTAGATAATGATAAAATTATTGCATGAAATGAAATTAAGTTGGTTTAATGTGAGAATGTTTATGTATTCAAAATATTAAAACATATTATTGATTTGCTTAAGAAATTACATAATATCCTATAGCAAATATTGAACTCATGAGCATAACGCAACTCGCCAAAAACACACTACACCAAGAACGACAACATCGATACGATGACAACGAACCACAAAACCACTACCATCAGTCACCATGTAAATCCGTCGTCTCAATTTCTCTCAAATCGTTTCATACAAACGTAAAACTTACTCGCATTTCCATCTCCTGTTACAGTAAACATCTATAAACAAACAGGGCTTAGTTTTCGTGTTAAAAGAAAAACAGATGGAAGAAGAAACAAATTAAAACACTACAATTTTAAAAAAATAATAGCCATATCCGTTAAACTCATCAATATAGGATTGATCAAATAATTAAATCTAATAATTCATTTAATAACTCTAAGGTGACTTTCAAAAATATAGATGTTTAGCTATAGTTAGTTAAAATTAATTTTATCACAATGTTTTAGTTGCATTAAAAGTTATAAAAATTAGTTTTGCATTGATTTAAAAAAAATACTCAAAATAAAAATATATATAGATTACGTTCAAAATCAATCTTACAAATAGTTATGCAAATAAACACTTTTCAGTAAAATAAAATATCTAGAAGACTTAACAGATTGAATTAATGATTTTCATAGTTATTAAAAAACTATATATATATATATATATATATATATATATATATATATATATATATATATATATATATATATATATATATGGGGTTTGCTAACGCGCGTACGCCTGTTTTTCAGTTGGTACATTTTAGCAATGTGTACCGGATTTTAGTAGACAAAAATATCCTTATATATCATGGATTCTATGTTTTAAGGTTAAGGGTATTTTAATAATTTTCATTCTCAAAACTTAAAAAAAAAAAAAAAGAAACCCCCCAAACCCTTACTCACCTCTCTCAATTTCTCTGTCATCTCTACTGTAGCCCCAATTGAAAAAATCAGAAACACTTGTCTTTAAACAATTTGTCTTTCTAAAGAGTTGAGTCATTGACATATTCACCTTGAGGCAAAGGTTCATTCAACATCTCTTCAATTTCACCATCTTCACTAATTTCTCTAATTTCATCATCTGCATATGTTGAATCATCATCTCTAAAAAAACCCTCCAGGCCAATTACCAATTCTTTCGGATGTCATTATGCTTGTGAAAATTAGATAAAATTAGATAAGACAAAAATTATAAAATAAAAACTTATTATAAAATCATTTTTTGTAAGAAATTGTTTAACAACAAGTATTTCTGATTTTTTTCCAGGTCAATTACCAATTCCTTTATGCTTATGAAAATTGGATAAAGTTAGATAAGACAAAAATTATAAGATCAAAACTCATTATAAAATCATTTTTTTATAAGATTGTTTAACGGCAAGTGTTTCTGATTTTTTCAATTGGGGCTATAGTAGGGTGTTTCTGATTTTTTCAATTGGGACTACAATAGGGATGACAAAGAAAAGATTGGAGTGAGAAAGATGAAAGAGAAATGGTTGAGAGGAATGAGAGAGGTGAGTAAGGGTTTGGGGGGTTTCTTTTTTTTTTTTTTTTAAGTTTTGAGAATGAAAAGTATTAAAATATCCTTAACCTTAAAACTTAGAATCCATGATATATAAGGGTATTTTTGTCTACTAAAATCCGGTACACATTGCTAAAACCCTAAACCCTATATATATATATATATATATATATATATATATATATATATATATATATATATATATATATATATATATATATATATATATATATATATATATATATATATCATCAATTTCTTATAGAAGCTTTTCGTTACTTATTTTACATCCGACGTAATGTCAACATGAAATGAATAATATAATTTATGTGATTCATGAAAAAACAATAATTTAATTGTAACAAATTATAATAGCACTCGAGGGGAAAAAACATGTAATTGACTAATGATAATTTTTTTTCCTTTTAACATATATTGAAAATGTTAGAATCGATTAGATTAATGTTTAAATTCAATAATCAATTAATTAATCTTGTTAGTTAGGGTTAGTTAGAGTTCTCAATTTTCAGTTTTTTCTCTCAAGAACCTTATATATATGTATAGGGTTTTTTGTTCTCCAAAGACAATATGCAGAATTAATACACAGTATAGTAGATTTCTAAGTTCTTCTTACCCGGTTTTGGTAGTTTCTTCTTGATGCTTGATTCCTCCATGGCTAAGCTCTCTTCTTATGCGACACTCGAGCCTTTCTCTTTCCTTTGCACACCATTTCTAAAATGGTATCAGGTTTAATGTCTGCTATGCTTTCTTCCATTGTGTCAAAGTTCCTTCAATCATAATTCTTGTTTCATTCTTGGTATGATGGATCACATGGATCAGTCAACCAATCCTGCCAGCCATTTTTATCTACATCCTGGAAAGAGTCCAGGCCTCACCCTTATGTCTCAAGTCCTAAATGAGACAAATTACTTTTCTTAGAGCATAAACATGAGAAGAGTCATCCTTTCCAAAAACAAAATCAAGTTTATCGATGGATCAATCAAGAAACCTCAAAGCGGTGATGCTCTATTTAATGCTTGGGAAAGATGCAATATGATGTTCCTTTATTGGATTATAAAGACATTTTCTTCACAAAGTATAATATATGTTGAAGATGTCAAAGAATTATAGGATGAATTGAAGGAAAGATTCTCAAAAGGTGATTATTTCAAGATTTCTGACTTACTTCAAGATTTCTGACTTACTTCAAGATATTCACTCAATCAAACAAGGAGAAAGAAATGTAAATCAGTTCTTTACATATTTGAAGATTCTTTAGGAAGAATTAGAATCTCTTAGACCTATACCATGTTGTACTTGTAACATCCCTTGTAATTGTGATCTGTCAAAGACCTTTCTCAAATACAGAGAGATGGAGCATGTTATTTGTTTTCTAAAGGGGCTGAATGATACCTACAAACCTGTGAAACACAAATCCTCTTAATGGAGCCCCTTCCAACATCAATTGTGTCTTCTCAACATGCAACAAGAGAGACACGAAAGACAAGACAAGACAATGGGACCACCAACTAGAGTGCTGAAACCAAAATTCTGGTGAATACCTGATAAGAACAACCACCAGAAACCAGACCAGACCTGGAGGAACTAGGGACGTGGTGCTAGGTCACTTGGGCAAGGAAGAGAAATCCCAACTATGGAAAACAATGCTCCTACTACCACAAAATGAATCACACTGTGGATGAATGTTATTCTAAGCATGGTTACCCACCATAGTACAAAAGGAATGGCAGCACGAGTACCCGCGGGTATTTTTTAAACGGGTATCTGTGCGAGTAGCGGGTGAAAAAACACTTTGCCACTTTTTATAAAATCAAACCCATATCTGTCAAATTTCCAAATAATTCTACTATCAGTGTTGAACATGTAGGAACTATTCAATTTTCAAAGGAATTCATTATCTTTAATGTCTTAAATATTCTTCATTTTTCCTTTAACCTAATTTGTGTCCAAAGTCTGGCTAAAGACTTAAACTGCATTCTAACATTTTCTTCTAAGATGTGTTTGATAAGGGAGAACTCTACATTGAAGACGATTGGGTGTGTTAGTGTTTGCAAGTGTCTCTATTACTTACAGATTTTTCTCATTTTTTTTCAAGATTTCATTCATAAGTCTATATTTTCTTATGAACGTGTTGATATAAATTTGTGACACTATAAATTAGGTCATCCAAGACACAAAACTATAGAACAAATATGTAAAAATTTTCCTTATGTACAAATGACTTCTGATACTGTTTGTGATACATGCCACTATGCTAAACAACATAAATTGTCATTTCCTATAAGTACTTCTATGTCCACCGAATGTTTTGAAATAATTCATTGTGATATATGGGGTCCTATTTCCACTCCTTCTCTTCATCGTCATAAATACTTTCTTACTCTAGTTGATTATTACAGTAGACATACCTAGGCCTTTTTAATGTACAATAAAGGCCAAACTAGGGATTTGCTGCATAATTTTATTGTCACGATTAAAAATCAGTTTAATAAGATTGTTAAAATTATTAGATATGATAATGGACCTAAGTTTAATTGTGCTAATCTGTATGATTCTCATAACATTGATCATCAAAAGAGCTATGTTGAAACTCCTCAACATAAATTGTCATTTCCTATAAGTACTTCTATGTCCACCGAATGTTTTGAAATAATTTATTGTGATATGTGGGGTCCTATTTCCACTCCTTCTCTTCATCGTCATAAATACTTTCTTACTCTAGTTGATTATTACAGTAGACATACCTAGGCCTTTTTAATGTACAATAAAGGCCAAACTAGGGATTTGCTGCATAATTTTATTGTCACGATTAAAAATCAGTTTAATAAGATTGTTAAAATTATTAGATATGATAATGGACCTAAATTTAATTGTGCTAATCTGTATGATTCTCATAACATTGATCATCAAAAGAGCTATGTTGAAACTCCTCAACATAAATTGTCATTTCCTATAAGTACTTCTATGTCCACCGAATGTTTTGAAATAATTTATTGTGATATATGGGGTCCTATTTCCACTCCTTCTCTTCATCGTCATAAATACTTTCTTACTTTAGTTGATTATTACAGTAGACATACCTAGGCCTTTTTAATGTACAATAAAGGCCAAACTAGGGATTTGCTGCATAATTTTATTGTCACGATTAAAAATCAGTTTAATAAGATTGTTAAAATTATTAGATATGATAATGGACCTAAGTTTAATTGTGCTAATCTGTATGATTCTCATAACATTGATCATCAAAAGAGCTATGTTGAAACTCCTCAACATAAATTGTCATTTCCTATAAGTACTTCTATGTCCACCGAATGTTTTGAAATAACTTTTTGTGATATGTGGGGTCCTATTTCCACTCCTTCTCTTCATCGTCATAAATACTTTCTTACTCTAGTTGATTATTACAGTAGACATACCTAGGCCTTTTTAATGTACAATAAAGGCCAAACTAGGGATTTGTTGCATAATTTTATTGTCACGATTAAAAATCAGTTTAATAAGATTGTTAAAATTATTATATATGATAATGGACCTAAATTTAATTGTGCTAATCTGTATGATTCTCATAACATTGATCATCAAAAGAGCTATGTTGAAACTCCTCAACGTAATTTTGTTGTGGAACACAAACATCATCATGTACTTAACATAACACGTAGCCTTCTTTTCAATCCAATGTTCTTAATGTTTATTGAGTCAATCATATTGTAGATCTAATAAATAGGCTATCTTTCCCTTTTCTTAATGACAAAATCCCATGATCTAATGTGTGATGTTCCTCCCACTTATTATTTTAAAAATTAAAACAGAATTATGATTACTTTAATGAAATTATTACGTTTGAAAATTTTCATTAGTTGAAATGGAGATGAGTATATTTTGTGCGTTTTTGGTATTTAGAGGGAGGTTGGGTTGAGGGAAAAAAAAAAAGAGTAAAAGGCATCAAAGAGTCGTGGCAGCGCCACCATGCCAAGAAAGATGCCTATGATAGTGTATAGCTTCATCGATTGAGAGCCTTGGTGACCGAGAATCATCCTGAACTCCACCTTTCTACCTTCCTCCTTCATTCACCCATTAGTGACTCACAGATCAAACTTATTTACTCAACAACAGCATCAAGGGATATGGACATTTGTACCATTAATCTGGACATTTGTACCAATATTAATTCATGTCTGGGTAACTCTTGGTGATGCAGAAAGGCTTCTGAGTTCATGGCGATGCAGTGGGTTGAGTGAATTGGGCATGTTTGGAAATGAAGGTGGTGGGTGGATTATAAGAAGTGAGAGGTGGTAGAGAGAGGAGAACGGTGACATTTGGTGAAGGAAGGAAAACTCTGAAGAAAAAGAAAATTAACGAGTCACCCTGTCTACTATATTGTTCATAATTTTAACAATATTAGTAAAAAAGACCATTAAAACTTGATTCAAAGCGTAAAGAAAAAGAGAATATTGAAAAAATTGAAAGAAAATAAAAGACGAAAGTAACATTGAAGTCATTAAGTTATCTAATAAAAGTTCGTAATTATATTAAGCTATTGCTTGGGTGACATTAGTAATAGAAGCTCGAACACACTGTTCCCGCCATAAGTCCTAGGAGTCTACAGGTAAATTTATACTCTCCATTTCATGCATAAACTATCATGTTTTGGGATCATACTGGCTGTCCTAAAGACAGAAAAATGTTTAACTAAGTGCCATACACTAGTAGTTATAAACTAAAATGTCAAAATTGAGATTATGATAAAACCACATATGATAACTTCTATAGTTAATTACAATCTTAATTGTTAATTTTCTAATCCATGATTATTATTACCTTAGCACTTCCCTCACTTCATAAGAGTCAAATCTTACAAATCTTTAAACTAGCTATATAAAAACTACCAAATCACCAAAGCTGGAATTATAAAGACCAGTTTAACGCAGTTAGAGCCTTAAAACAATCACATTGATCCTCTGCCATTTGTGAAAGGAAAATAAAAACTAAACAGAAAAAAAAAACGTGGAACAACATGTAATTTGTGAGATGCCATCCACATGCCAGAAATTGTTTTACAAATGAATGAGCCAATGTATTAATAGTTTAATTAGGAGGCCTGATAAGGCAACCAAAATTTCAAACTGAAACGGATAAATTTAGCAATCCTCTTTTACAATACATTGTGGCTAAAATACATAATAAAGCATGAAATCGATACTCGAGCCACACCGTTCGAACAAACAGTGACAGTTAATCATCATCCTCGAGAACACTTCGACGCCTCTGTATCTGAAATGACAAAAAAATTAGCATGGTATATACTTCAGAAAATGATAATAGAAAATGTAACAAATATTCTACAAAACTTACTGTAACTTTAGTCTGCCTTGCAGTTTGAGTGTTTATTTGCTCCAGCAGTGATATGAGCCTTTCCTCAGAGACCTAAATATGCCATGAGTGTGTTAGAGGCATGGTAGATAAACAGATACTTCATAAAGTTGTTATGTTATATCTAGCAGGGTAAGCCGTAGGAAGTCTCACATCGACTAGATATACGACCAAATTATAATATATAAGTGGGTGCAAACCTCACATCACAAACCGGTTTTATGGGATTTAGGCTTAAATCCACTTCTTAATATAAGCCTCGGTTTTTGGGGTTTAGGCTTAAATCCACTTCTTAATATAAGCCTTGGCACAACGATAAAGTTGTTGCCTAGTGACCTGGAGGTCACGGTGTTCAAATCTTGGAAACAACTTTTTCATGTGCAGGGGCACGCATCCATCCTCACCAAAAGCCACTAAATGGGAGCCTCATGCATCGGGAATCTCTTTATACACTTATACCTAGAGAAGTGATTACCCCAAGAAGCAACACTAATATTCCATCTAAGTAACACATGGAAGATAAGAACGCTAAACATAATTAGCAGTTGTCACTTAATTGCATAAAATGCAATTATAGACTGAGGACCTATTATCAGTTGGCCAAAGAAATAAATGATGCAACTACAACTTCACTGATCAAACAAAAATACATCATACCATAAAGTACATAAAGTTTAAAATAAGAATATGGCCTACAATTGGTGATAAGCAAAAGACTTAGCAGAAAACAAGATCCAACATACTTTTTCAGTTATCTGACCCATTTGAGCAGCTCTAAGTATAACATCTTCGACACCCCTTGCTTTCTCAGGTTTCACCAAAGCAATTCGAGCGACTGCATACAAAGACAGAAGAAATTTGAAATAATGCATGAAATCTATTCATGTCTGCCCAATTAATTGACTAAAAACCTTAAGATAATACCAAGATGATGACTAATGAAGTCCAAACAAAAATCAAAAGGCCAATTAAACAAATAATCCCTATTACACCTATACAACACAATTTCTCCAATTCCACACTACATTATTCACTATTTATTTTACAAAGCAAAAGTACCTACTAAACTTCAATATCCACAAAATGATACGGCACATTCCAAAAGCCAGTATTAAAATACTTCATAAGATTTCCAACACTTCGTACGTATCTCGGATTGAAACTTATTTAGGCACAAAAATCTACGAGTTACCCAAATATACTAATATCTTCTTTCAAAAGTGAGCGTTTTGATAAATAATTTGCAGGTAGAATTTAGGAAAGCAACACAACTACAATATATAACATCAATAAAACCTCCCCAAAATGGGTCTCTACATTCATAGATGCATGCACGACTAATAGAAGAATTTAAATTTTGACATATACCATCACAAACCACAAAATATTCACTTTTATTTTCTACCAACAGTACAGCACAAAACACATCCATGTATTTTTTTTTAACACAACCATTCAACAAAGTAGTAAAGGAAATAAAGAGAATCATTCGTATGCATATGTTCACTAAGACAGAAAAAATTGCTTACGCCTTTCTCGCGCTTCAGCAGACAATATCTGACTAAGCATCATCTGTCTTCGTTCCTCAGCCTCCCTAAATTAATTGTTTATCCATACATATCAATAAGTGATTTTACTCCAAGGGCAAGAATAATAAACATAAATAAAAGATGACCAAGTTTGTGAGGCAAAATAATCAGCTTATTACAACACAAAAAATCTACATTCATAAACTAACACCTCTTTGCATCATCCTGAGCCTTCTCCTGTTCAGGGTTCTGTTGATTTCCCTACAAATCAGCAAAAATAAAATAATTGCAAGAAAATTATCAACCTTTAGGATGAAAAAATAAATAATAGAGTAAAAAGCAATTATCTCTAACCACGCCTCGGCGACCCATAAGCTCCTGCATCCTTCTCTGTCTGATTGCCTCCAACTCAGGATCAGCCTGAAGCAGAAAACAATTAATTAATTAACTAGTAAGTAATAATAATTAAAATTTGCAGAACCAAAAAGTGTTGGTAACAGGCAGTTTTAGGAGCGATTCCATTGAGTGTTTTCGTTGGAAGAGCAAAAAAGCGCAGAGGCATAAGAAAGTAGATAAGAGGTTAACAATGGAATGAGAATTGGGAGTACCATTTGGTTGGGTGTGCAGAAGAAACCCTAGTGAGTCTCTGATGATGCAGTAGGAGGAAGAGGAGGTCGCGTTAGCAATAAGCGGTTGTGTGTGGCCGATCAAATCAGTTTGTTCTCTTATTCCAACAAAGCTCTACGCTATAAACTTTCACAATAAAACATTTAAATTATAATATAATTTTATTTATAGTTATTTGTAAACAATAAAAATTTGATTTAAAGACGTTAGTGGGAACACATGCTCAGTATATTCACTATTTTTATAATAACAGACAATAATATTATTATTATAATAATAAAAATAAATATAAATAATTTTTATAATTTAATAATAGATAGTTTTTATTTATTTTGTAGATGATTTTATTTATTTAATTTTAAAAAAGAGTTAAATAGAAAGATTATTAAAGTTAAGAAAAATGAATATTTCGAGAATAACATTAAAAATGTGGAAAAAATTCTTTATATAATAATATTATAGATATTATAAAATGATAATTATAGAAATTAAACTAATTATTATGATAAAAGAAAAAAAATAGTAGTTTAAAATAGTTTGAGATCGTTTGTGTTAAGAATGTAGAGATAAGGAATGGTTACATATCTAAATGAAAATAAAGTTAGAGAACAGCGAGAATGTTTCAAGATATTGAATATAGTTATTATCATTTTCTTTTCATGTTAAATTATATATATATATATATATATATATATGATTTCAACATCTGAAAGTTTTATTATGGATTTTCTTATAATGTAATTTACTCATTGTCATGGATTTTCATTGAGTGAAATATCTAACTTCTACAATATACATCTTTACAAAAGATATATCTATCTTTTAAAAGATATATCTTTAAAATATTTCTCTTTTACAATATACACATTTAAGTCATTGTTGTTCAAGATACATTGTCCAATAATACCCTCACGTTATATACTTCGTTTATTAGTTTATTAGGTATTTGTGGTTTATATTTTATAGTTTTTTATTTAAATAAATTAGTTTTTTTTTTAAGAACTGAAAGCTAAGTTTTAGTTTATGATTTAGTTAGGTAGTACTCAAATAGTCAGATTGGATAGTGTTTTAGTATATAGAGTTGAGAATCATACTTTCACAATTTAACATTGTCTATCACGTCAATTTAGTGTTTCCTCTCCTTAAAATATGTCTGTATTTTTGCTGTACGATCCAAATCCGAGCGGTGAGTACATGTTAAAGGCACTATGATGCTCAAGTTAGTTATCGATTATCGATCGGTTATTACAGTTAAGTCTCAAATGCCCAATAAATGCAATCACCTACCTTCTTATCTTGTCTTGTATTTATAAGTTTCGTAATGGACCTTTGAATAGGGTTAACCCAATTGCGGCTTAATATCGCTTGAACATGTTTTTACTTTGTTAATCTATAAATAAGATATTTAGGTCGAACGGTCACAGAGTCAAGTATTAGTCGTCGTTCAGTCTATCTAAATGTGGTTTTTTCTGAAGTTTACTTTCCATACGGTTGACCAACCGACAGACATGTACTAGTCGGTCTCTACATTACAGACAGTTTACCATTTCTACTTTATACGTGATTATAAAATGTAATAATGTTTTAGTTTTTTATTAATACAAACTTGTACATAATTTAAAAAAAAAATACCTTATTTGTGTTCATAATTTGATATCAACAAGTGAGAGTCAAGGGAATCAGGTGAGATTGAGTGAAACATCTTTAAGTAAGTGTTTAAGGAGAAATTGATAGTAATGGCAAAATCCATCAAATGCATACAACCTATGATCCTAAAATTTGATGGACATTACGAGCAATCGGGCAAAATTAATGGAGAATTTCCTTCATTCAAAGAAATATTGGCATCTAATGTAGCATGGAATTATAGTCACTCCATATAAAACAAAAGCAACCAAGGCAAAACTCAAACTATTGGAGGAGTAGAAGCTGAAAGATTTAAAGATAAAAAATTATCTCTATCAAGCAATTGATATTGAAATTCTGGATATAATTATAAATTATTAGATGTCCAAAAATATATGGGATTGCATGGAGCAAAATTTCCAAGGCTTAACACGGATGAAAAGAGCACAGCTACAAGCCTTACACAAGGATTTTAAAACACTGTAGATGAAGAAAGGAGAGTTAGTGAATTCTTATTTTGGTCAAACTCTGAAGATAGAAAAAGTATGAAAGCATGTGGGGAAAACATGCAAGAGAGTGTCATAACTACATAAATCTTGCGGTCTATGATAACAAAAATCAACTATATGGTGCGTTCTGTTGAAGAATCCAATGGATACCATGACAATGGATGAACTATAAAGTAGCTTATTGGTTCATGAACACTAGATGATGCTTTTTTTGTAGAAGATGAGTAATTGATGTAGATTGTGACAGATGAAAGAAGCGGAATAGGTAGAGGAAGAAGGAGAAGTAGAGTAGGATCTCCCTAAGGCAGAGGGAGGGGAAGACAATCATTCAATAAGGCTGAAATTGAATGCTTCAAATGTCATAAAATAGACATTTTCAATATGATGTCCTATGTGGGAGAAGAACGTGAATTTATGTTGAAATAGAGATATGGTGGAACAAGAGGATGAGCTCTTGTTAATGACCTTTTTGGAACTCAAAGAAGGAAAGACAGATAAGTGGTTTCTAGATTCTAGATGCAGTAACCACATGAGTGGGAATAAGGATTGGTTCTCAAAATTAGATGAGAACTTTCATCATAAAGTAAAGCTTAGCAATGATACCCGCATAGATGTGATGGGAAAATGGAGTGTTTGGATGTTAGTGAGTGGTATCACACATGTTATTATAATGTATTTTATGTTCCTGAGCTTAAAACTAATTTGTTGAGCATAGGACAACTTCAAGAGAAAGGGTTGACTATAACCATTTAGAAAAATAAGTGCAATGTTATTCATCCTAAAAAAGGCCAGATTATGGTGGAAGTAAAAATGAATGGAAACAAGATGTTTATACTCACAGCCACTAGAGGAGCACCAATTTGTTGTCAAGTGGATTTGAAGCATGATGCTCAACTATGACATAATAGGTTAGGACATTTAAGTTATGGTGGCTTAAAAACATTGGCCACTAAACAAATGGTGAAACGGTTACCTCTTATCACAACTCCCAAGGATTTGTGTACACAATGCATGGCAGGGAAATAACACTGAAATGCAATATCAAAGAAAGCCTTTGGAGAGCATCAAAGAAGTTGTAGCTGGTTCAGGAGACATATATGGGCTTATTCAACCAACTTCAAGGAGTAATAAGAGGTATATCCTAAGTTTTATTAATAATCTATCCCATAAGACTTAGCTATACTCTTTTAAGTGAGAACTCGGAAACTTTTTCCTTATTTAAAAGTTTCAAAACTCATGTAGACAAAAGGGAGTTGGAGAAAACATTCTTTTCTTACACATAAATAGAGTAAGAGAGTTTACTTCCAAGGAGTTTAAAAAAAATTGTAGAAACCTAGGCATTCAAAGAAAATTAACAGTTGTCTACCTTTATAGCTTAAATATGTATTTATAGATTTCGAAGTGGATTTTGGATTACTAACAACCTAATTGTGGCCCAATTGATGTTAATCATGTTTTGTAGTAAACTAATCTTTATCAAGTCTAATTGTTGTTTAAGGGTGACCATTCGGTCCATATGGTATAGCCATTCGATCACCAAGAAAACATATGACTGTATGGATCGTCTGATCTGGGTTGGTCGGATGATCATACAATACAAACACCTTATTTGAGTCAAAGTCACTTGAAGATTAAAAGATCATGGAGACTTTATTTCAAGTAAGTGTTTATCCTGTTTATGTGATGGCTTTTAGGCTATTTTCCATCTTCTTGAAAGTTCTTTACCTCAATTTAATCACTAGACAAGTTAGAAAACCATTTAATATAGTTTGGAGCTATGTGTACTTTTGGGTTGCCTTTTAATGGATTAAAACGTGTTAGCATGTTTTTAGATTTATTGGGCTTGTAAGGAAACACACCTTAATCAATTGAAACTGAAAGTTATAAGTATTACTATGTTTTGGTGTGTTTAAAATTACTTAGGTCTATCTAAGTTGATTTTGTGATAAGTTTCACAAAAGGTTTATCTAAGGTCCTATGCTAGGCTTTATCTAAACTCCCTCGTCATCATTTTAGGTTCTAAATTTTGATAAAATACATCCATTACAAAATAAATTCAAGTTTATTCTATTTTATTTATCATAATATGATTCTCTACTAAATAGTAGTTGTACTATATGACCATCCGGTTAGCTTAGGATCGGACGATCCAATCAGTCATGAACATTTAGTGAACCAGTCGGTCAGGCAACATGAACCGAGTGGTCACCATTAAACAATGATTAGGATTGATGATGGTTAATTTAAGCCAAAGCACGTTGGGTCGTAATTAGGCCGGTGCTATCCAAAACTCATTTCAAAATCTATAAATATAAGTTTCAAGTATTGCGGTATGTTAGTTACATTTAATACGAATTTATTGCTAAGATTACTGAATCTTTGTTGACTTCGACATCAGAATATCTTT
This sequence comes from Vigna umbellata, assembly GCF_029865625.1. Lineage (NCBI taxonomy): Eukaryota > Viridiplantae > Streptophyta > Magnoliopsida > Fabales > Fabaceae > Vigna > Vigna umbellata. The sequence goes on along the minus strand of NC_142165.1, from coordinate 58,437,710 downwards.
TGCAGGTAAACTCCCAATACGATCGAATGAAGCGAAGAACGAATGGTACCCAGTGTAAGAAGTTAGACAGATGAAATTTGAAAGATTGTTAACCTCGCCTCCACAACCGAAACAATAATAAATATTATATATTATAAGTAATTAATTTTAAGTAATTCATAAAAAAATAAAATAATTAATAAATTAATAATGTTACACACGTGAATTAATTGAAAATGAAAAACACATTCCTTAAATTTCTTAAAAAAAATTAAGTTATCAATCATGTTATAAGATACGAGGGATTCTAGACTTGAAGATTAAAATATCAAAAAATAAATTTTTAATATATAATGTAAGGCAATCTTTTTAAAATAAGTTATTATAAAAAATAGTTATTATGAATATGTTTTTCTTAATAATTGAATCAACAGTTTTACTTGAATAACATTTCTATTATATACATTTATATCATATCGAAATTCACATAATAACAGTATAATCATCTAGTGATATATTAGGCCATGATACCCAAGTGTTTTGGGATTAATAAGCATAAGAGGTGGAATGTATTCTTAATCATCACACTATACAAGGTAAGGAATAATATCGTGTCAGCCTCATTGTAGTCGATATCATATCGATTTAGTTACAATTGAGATTTTGTTAATCTTGTTATCTTTCAAGTGTGGATAATATTAAAAGTTAAATCATTTTACAAACATTAGACAAATTATTCTTTATAATTTATCTTTACATATCATATCCAATTAAGTAAGGGCTTATAAGCCTAATATTTATTAGGTTAAACCTTTTTAATTGTCCTATTTATTAGGTTTTTTTCAGTTCAATCCCCATTTTTTAAAAATCTCCAATTGAGTTCTAAATAGTGATAATTTAAATCAATTGAGTCTCTGCCGTTAATTTAGCTTAAAGGGGGTTAAGTTTTTGCTGAGATGGAAGGTTGACGTGTCAATTTTTTTTAACTGACATTCAAAGAGCTATACGTGGAATTTAAAAACATTTTAACATTTTAATTAAAAAATTTTTAAAAAAAGTCATCTTCCATTACAATCAAGCACCACCCAGAATTACTTTTCCCTGTCCATCACCCAGACCCTAAATTCAACAATAGCTTCCTTTCCAGCATATGTAATTCCTGTACATTACACAACAATAATGTCTTGTTAATAATAAAACTTGAACCCTCCAAATACAGTCCATGGAAGTTAACTTAGCAGAAACATATAGAAAAACAATCAACGGTCGAAGTAATAACCATCATCCAGAAATTGAAAGTCACCTCAGCAAAAGCCACTAATGTAATAAATTCTTGGCGGTCCATTCTTGTGAATACCCTCGCAGCAGTAACAGTGGATTTCCCCTGAGTTAGAGTGCCTGTTTTGTCAAACAGTGGATTTCTGGCAACCATTTTTCTGGGTATGCTCCTAGAGCCCCACATCGCTTCACAAGAAACCTCAATTAAATCGGAAACCTTCTTTACAAATCTCTCTCCCCAAAAAGGCCGAGTGGATCCAATTTGGGAAACCGGAGAACCAGTTGGAGAAGAAGCACTACAGAGGAGTCCGCCAGCGACCTTGGGGAAAGTTCGTCGCCGAGATCCGCGACTCGAACAAGCGCGGGTCGAGAGTGTGGCTTGGAACCTTCGGCACCGCCATCGAGGCCGCCAAGGCCAACAACCGTGCTGCCTTCAGGCTCTGTGGCTCAAAGGCCGCCCTCAACTTCCCGCTCGAAGCAGGCGCGGTGGATGCCACAGTCAAGGCCGAAGGCGAAAGGACGCGGCGACGCCAGGAGGAGGAGGTAGAGGAAGTGAAGCTGGTGGTGAAGAAGGAGAAAACAACAGAACAGGAGGTGAACTGTTTTCGGGAGATGTCGTTAACGCCTAAGGTTGAAGATGATCAAAGGTAAGGTTGAAGATGATGAACCCTAATTTGAAATTTTTTTTAATTATATATTCCATGTACACAACGTAAAGAATGTCATGTTTAACAAATTGACACGTCAATCTTTTACCTCATCTGTTAAACCAATTTAATGGCAGAAGCCCAATTGATTCAAATTAGCACTATTTAGAACTCAATTGGAGATTTAAAAAAACGGAGATATAAGTAAACAAAATCTACATAAATAGGAGTTTAACCTATTTATTATAAATAATACTATTTATAAAATAATTAATTAATTCGTCATTATTACATTTATTATATGATGTACTACTAACTTACGTCAGAGAGTACTTTAACCAACCCAACATTTTTTGGTCTCGGAGAAACGAATACTTGAAACATCTTAGTGTGGAGTTGTGAAAGTATGAAGTTGTAACTTGGATCATACATGAAAAGTTGGAAAAAATCTTCACGAAATATATTCAACATTTATACATTACAAAAAAATTCCAAATTTTATATTTCTTGAAGAACTATATTATAAATACAATTAATTAAAAATAAAATTTAATATGTTCTTATGATCGAAGTGAATCTACTTTTACTTCCTGTTCTTTCCGAATTTCTTCGCACACTCCCAACATCGATATGAACATTTTATCTTCAAGAAAAATGACTTCCAGATTACATATATTGAAAACTTTTCGAGTAAGTTTTTTTTAATTTTTCAAACAAAAATTTCATTTTTGAAATGAAATTAGAGGACTAAAATTTTCAGAATCAGAAGAGCATTTTTAGAATGTGTGAAATGAATTTCAGAATAAATTTTTCAGAAGGAGATTTTTGGAATAAAAACTTTTCGAAACTCATAAAATATCTTCCAAAATGAATTTTCTGAAATATTCTTACATAGAATACTTTTGGAAAGAGGAATATATAAATTACATTTAAAAAAAACTTTCCCAATCAAGCTTTTTCTTCTCTTTTTTTTTCAACAAAATTCTTCTTCTTGTTTTCTTTTTGTGGAAGCACTAAAAGTGTGAGAGTGGTAATTAAGGAGGACAACACGTCGGGTACGTCTATTCGCAATCTGATTCGTAAAATAAAAATTTGACCCACAGCTCACTCACTATTTGTGTGAGTATTCTCTTAGAAAATATATGTGAATATTTTAAATCTGAATATCCGCATATATTCAAAAAAAATATTTTATACTTTTAAAAATAAAATTTAAATAAAAATACAAAAAAATATAATATAAATTAAATATAAATTATAATTTAATTTTAATTAAATATAGTATAATAAAATATAATTTTATTTTATTTTTAATTAAATTTAATTAAAAAATATATAAATTAATTTATTATTATTATTTTATTCGAGTAACAGAATAATATATTATCTATACTCAACCCGTTTAGAAAGATATTAAAATATTCGTTACTTGTTACCACAGGTAATAAATATTTACAACTATCTGTCATGGAATAACCTTCAACGAATTTGTTTATCATCCCTCGTGGTAGTAATTGTGATACAATGGTGAAAGTTATTGGAGTGTTTTCTTAATACTGTGAAAGGAGGTGCAGTTAGTAATTGTGGGCATGTAGGAAGCAATAGCCGATCTGATTGCATGCTGGATGTTTAATGTATTTCTTGACCCTTTTTTTTCACATGATAAATAAAGGGCGTCAACACTGATAAAACATGGGTTGGGCCTATATTTTAAAGCCCGAGGCCAATTTCATAGAAATATGAAAGTCGCGAAGCGTTCAGTATCCCTCTGATTCTTGTCTACTAAGGTTTTCGTTGGGAGCACTCAAGCTATTCTTTTTCGAAGTTGTGAAAGCACTGCACATCCAAATTGAGAAGACATGGATCCCAAGCTAACCGAGGTTTCTCAGCTCTTCGATCGCTTTAAGGCTTCGTTTCTCAGGAACGACTACGACAACTGTTCCAATCTCCTTTCTCAACTAAAGGTATTTCCCACCCAACCTAACCCTAGTTTACTTATTGCTCTGAGTTCCAAAATTCGCTCATCATTTACTTTCTTTCTTCTCTTTGAAGATCGATTCTGTTGCATTGTTTGCTTTTCTTCAATTTATTTTTATTTTGAACTTGGCCTTGTGGAAGTGAGAAAGTTGTCGGATGGGGTATGTTGCTTCTGTTGAGATCATTATAGAAATAAGTATTCTGGGTAAGATAGATTACACTGAAACCAACGCTATTGTAGATTTAAGAAGTTTTCTTAGTTATCTCTTGGAAACAATATGCACCGGGCAGATAAATTGGGTTTTCACCTTTGGATTTGACTCATCAGAGAGAGGGAGTGTACTGTGGAGGATAAAGTGTGTTGATTGATTTACTAGTTCCCCACTCAAGCTCAAAGGGGTGGTTTTGCTTGGAAATATGATCTCTTAGTATTTATCGGGCAAAGACTTTTATGATTAATGCTACAAACAGCTTGAATTCATAGCTCATGTCTATTTATAATCTATACAAGATGGAGGTTTGAAAGGTCTTAGCTTCCTTCTTTTTGGTGCTTATTTGCAGCTGTTGTTATTTATTTAATTGTTGCCTCGCTGTTTATTTGTAGGTGTTACTGACAGGGTTCAGAAGCCTTCCACCATTGTTTGCAGATACACCTAATGCTGTTCATGAGTTAACAATAGCAAGTAACACTCTTCGCTCCAATCTGTTACAGCGTTCCCCTACCCCCATCTTTTTTGTGTTCATAGGCCTATAGCCATTGCTTAGGCTTAGACTAATTATTTAAGTAGTAAAGCGAAACCTGTTCGCAAATCTTAAATTTGCTGATTCATAAAGGATATCAATATGCACTGGCTTTCCTGTAAGCTATTTGTGATTGAAAATGGAATTTCTCTTCTTTACCCTCTATCTTGTAGGCAGTAAGTAAAGCTGAAACTTAACAATAGTGTTTGTTGTTAGAAGATAATATTGCTATCTGGTTGTTGAGAGAAGTTAACCTTTGTTTTACCATATGAGGAATGGTTAATGTGGTTTACTCTGCACTAGAAGAGAATGAAAAGAGTATAATAAATTTTTCTTCATCTAAATTTAGAAAATGTTAGATGCTTGGAGGCAGCAGAATAATGAGCTAGAGCCTTATTGATTGAATGAAACAAATTACTAAAACAATAGCTGAATGACTGAATCATCAGCATGGTTAAGATAATAAATATTTCAAAAATGTAAAAGAAAAAAATGTTAGAAGTTCTATATTTAATATTTCTTTTTTCTGTTGGATTTTGCACTTCTAGAACCATATTGATAATCAAGGAAATTAATAAACTATATCTCAATGACTGAATCATATCAACATGAATAAGACAATAAATATTTCAAAAATGAAAAGGAAAAAAGTTAAAAGTTCTATATCTAAGATTTCCTTTTTCTGTTGGTTTTTTGAACTTCTAGGGGATATATACGAGCATGCTGTTGTCCTTAGTGTGAAAACCGAGGATCAAGATGCCTTTGAGAGGGATTTCTTCCAGTTGAAACCTTATTATACAGATGCCTGGTAACTTTTGCTTGTCCCTCTCTTTACACAAAATATCCATTTCTACTCTGGAACAGATAAATCTGCAACGAAAGCAAAGAATGGACATCTTCTGATTGTTCACTTATAAACTTGTATAGTGTATGCCAAGAAGTATTAAAGTAGTATCAATATTAAAATATGATGTTATTTGCAATTCTTCTTTCACTCTTCCTTGTTGGATTCTTGTATTTCATGGGGGCTTTTCTTGTGTGGCAGCAATCGGCTTCCACCATCACCTCAGGAGTACCCAATACTCGGTCTCAACCTGTTGAGACTACTTGTGCAGAATAGGATTGCTGAATTCCATACTGAGTTGGAATTACTTTCTTCTGCTGCACTAGAGAATCCTTGCATTAAGCATGCCGTGGAGTTGGAACAATCTTTTATGGAAGGAGCATATAATCGTGTCTTGAGTGCTAGACAGACTGTACCGCATGATACATACGTTTACTTCATGGATCTCTTGGCAAAGACTGTCAGGTAATATTTGCTATTATTGTTTTATTTTGATTGCATAGGGGATGGTTGAACTCAAGTGATAAACAAGAGGAAACTGGAACCCCTACTTGATTTATTTTGGGCTTATAGTTTACACTGTTTTGGAATTTTCTCTTCCAAACTGATCTCTAGAATTATCATTAACTTGAGTAATTTTTATTCTTGTAATTCTATATAATATTTTATTTGCTTCCTGCAATGGCAATTTGATGGAAGCACGACCTTTACTGTAAACTTAAAGCTCAAACACCTGCCTCTCTAGTGGTTCTATTCTTTTCCGATGGTGCATCTATATTGATTTTCTAATTAGTTTTTACCTATCTTCAAACATTCAGAGATGAAATAGCAGGCTGTAGCGAGAAGGCATATGACTATCTTTCAATTAAGGATGCAAAGCAAATGTTATTGTTCTCATTAGATCAGGAACTCCTGGAATATATAAAAGAGGTGAACCATCTTATGTCCCCTTAATTTTTGTGTTTCTTTGCCGGGGGAGGGAGGTGTTGATATTGGAATTGGGCATGAGATTGGACTTGACATTCGGAATTCAACCTTTGATCTTTAATGATGGTTATGTTTCGAAGTCCTTTCAGAATTGAAAAGACAATTCCATGGAATTGTAATATTAATAACATTCACACTTTAACAATTCCTAACCTCTACCTCTGAATCACAATTTCCACACTTCACTCCCCTTTAACATACCTGTTATTTATTTCCGCTTTAGCTTCCACGATTACTACTATCCACTGTCAGTGTTCCTATTGTCACCACCTATATTCAACCACCAAGACCACCACCATTATTTTTGTCATCACCAAGACCACCATCACTATTGTTGTCATCACCCTTTCCCCACCGCTGTGACCAGTGCCACCACTTATTGTCCCTCTGTTACCATGACCGGTGACTATTTTCTCCATTTTCACTTTCAAATTAATATTTTTTATTCAAACATGACATAACTCATCCTCTAACAAAAGGAAATTGAAGTTAAAACTTATAATTCTACACTCTAATTATTTGTACAGACCAAATCTATAAATCATGATCTCAAGTATTCCAGTTGTTAGAATAGGAATTGGAATTATAATTATAAATTCTATTTTCATGTTTCAAACGGACATGGAAAATATTGATATCTCTTTCAATAATTACATTTGTTTTCTCTCATGTTCTGAAGTTATTATCTATTTATTGAAGGAACATCCTGAGTGGGATATAAAGAATGGTAGTGTCTTTTTCCAAAAGGCAAAAGAATCTGCTCCGTGCAAAGAAATTCCCTCTCTGCAGCTCATCAACCAGACACTTAGTTATGCTAGGGAGTTGGAGAGGATTGTCTGAAAAGATATGCGAAGGCGGCTTTTGTGTTTCAAAATTTCTAGGTGCCTGGATAATAGCTGCCTGCTAATATTGTCTTCTGAAATTGTTTAATTCTCATTCAATGCGGAACTAAAAAATTGTTCACCACTGTATTTTGATCATTTAGGTGGCTGTATGGTTACTTTTATTTTTTTTACATCGTGCTCTGGAAACAGAAAAAAATGTTTCATACGTACTTTTTATTTTTTTATTTTGATGATTATATGATTCATGATTCTGTAGTCTAAATTTTAAAGCCATAGAAAGGTTCATACCCAGAATATGGGGATATAAAATTTCCAAGTCATGCATTTGGTCACTTGGGTGTTGGCTTTTCTTTTTAGAATTATGTGCTCGGCTGTTGGGTTTTTCTTTTTCTAAACAAATCAAATCAGCAAATTGTATGTGATAGTAGTTAGGAGAAAATATTGAGATCTGACTTATTTATTTCTATCGTAATTTGTGAACCCTTATGGAGTGTTATTTTTGTGTTCAGTCACGACGATAAAAATATTTGCTTTCAGCAGGTACTTTTGCATTATTCAAGTTTGATTTGTGCCCAAATAGTTTTTTTTTCTTTGAAAGTGTATGTTTTTTTAATCTTTTTCTGAATGATTTATTTATTCTTTAAGAGATTGTATATTTTTTAATTTATGTCCGAATGAAAGTTTTTAGTATTTGAAGTGTGTAATTTTTTCTAGAAGTCTTCAAAACTGGGATGTGTTTTCTTTATATTTGTTTTAAACATTTTCTTACATATTGTCATTATAAAGTAATATTTCATCATAAATACAGATTAAATTGTTTTACATTAAGATTAAAGTTAAATTTTGATGTTTTGACAAATTTAAAATTTCCTATAAAATTTTTGTAGTTTATTGAGTATTAACAAATTTTATATTTTTTAACTGAGTAATTATTATTTTATTTTTTTTATGAACCTGGATTATGACGTGATTGTTATTTTCTTTGCTGTGTATTTTGTTGCTATATATTATTTTATAATTTTATATCACAACTTTTACGTCTAATTTCAACTACTACCATTTTCTTTTCTAGTCAATCATAAATAAATCCTAATCCTACTTTCAATCATCGAAGAACTTTTTTTCATAAGTGTTTCTCACCATATTCTTACACTCTGAAAACTGGTACCAAAGTTTCATGTCTTTTTACTTATGGAATCAATTTTCTATTTGGGTTCATACCCTGTGTTTTATAACTCTGAAGTGTAAAGTTTGAATTCAATTTCTTAAAAGAAGTTTTAGCAAATCGAGCCAACGTTTGTTTTTTCCCCTAAAATATGCATAGAATTTAAGTGTTATAAGTTTCTTGCTTTTGTTCTGCCAAAAACATTTTAAAGGTATTATATTTTAATTAAAATCATTCATCTCAATAATTGGTGTTAACGTTTAATGTGTACAATAGGAAGATAACTGTTTAATTTTGATTGAAAAATAGTGTTAAAAGCAGCATGGTTGTTGAAATAAGTATGTGATGACTTTTTTTGATAGCTCCACAACTATTTACCCTTGACAAAAAGAAACATTCACTCGTTTTCATGTATGAAGATTAGTTTCTTCCTTTTCCGTCAAAAGTTAGCTTTATAAAAGATATAAAAAGGAAATAAAGATACAAACTATCTGTGAGCCCCACTACTCGGTCACCAAATTCAAATTAACACTTTTTTTAGTGATTAGTAACAACGAGAAAGATACAAATTATCTATAGAAATTAGCCTTAGCAACAATTGATTTAGATTGAATTTGGGTTCAACACAATTAATTCAGCACAATCTGAATTTATTATTTTAAATTATATCTGATTATTTCAAGCACTGAGTTAGTCAATTTTGAATAATATCAAATATGGGGTATATGTGGATGGATAATGAAAGAAACTGATCGTAACACATAATAGAACAACAGAAGAAGAACATCAAAAAGGAAAGAATGAGTACAGAGGCAAAATGTTTTTTTTATTGTCTCTCTCTTTTTTATACAATGCTATATGCACTTGGTAATAACCTTGCATTAAGTAATCATGTGCAAATAATAAAAAGAAATACGAGGAGTATTATCAATCAATCCTTCCTAATGGTTTTTCCTTTTTTTATGGGAATACATGACCACATATTCCTAAGGTAACGTGGCTGGCATGTAATCCTTTGGTGTACTCGTTATAGTCTTTATCTGATGCACCTGCTTGGTTCTGACTTATAATGGGACTTGTATATGAAGTGGTCATTGGACCTGTAGGTGAATCAAGTAATATGGGTTTTGTAGTCCTTACACCCCTTCCCTGATCAAGAAGCACATTGTTCTCAAGGTGAAATTATTGTTGAACCTGAGACCAAGATTCCCAATTTGTTGCTTTCAGTGACAAGCCCTTCCATTGGATCAATACTTGAATGCCAGATGTGGGAAATCAATATCTCTCTCCTAATCCACAATTGCAGCTGGTTCCAAAATTGGTTGGTGATCCTCAATATTAGGTGAGAGGGACAGAGGAGATGATGGTAATGGCCCCTTGTGAGAATGGATGAGACTCACATGGAAAGCATTGTGAATTTTGGTAGAAGGTGGCAGGTCTACTTCATATGCAGCTTCACCAATCTTCTTGGTAACTTGGAAGGGACCATAAAAACATTTCATAAGTTTCCTAGTGGTTGAACCAATAACTATTGATTGTCGACGAGGCCTTAGACGAAGGTACACCCAAAATAATGTTTTTTAGACAAAATTGATTAAATGATTCAGAAAATCATAAATAATGTCTCTTATTGAATCATTTCATAGACTATATGAGAAAAACAAACTAACTTCTTATGAAAACAAAAGTCTATCTCTTATATAACACTAGGATTAAAAGAAATTTTCATTCAAATACAATGTTATATCAAGAAAATTTTTCTAGAGGAAACATCATCTGATAAGTGACCGCTAAATGCTATAGCCTTTGAGAAAACATCTTAAGTTTATACTATCTGATGAATATACATTTGTCTTACCAAACAATGCATGTATGAATAAAAATGACAAATGATAAAATTTCTTGAACATGCTTTAACAGTTATCAATGTTCAAAATATTTAATGCATGTACGAAAAAGTACTTCGATGCTTGTATACTTTGTTCTTGGTATTATCCGTATAGATTAATAAAGCAGAAAGATATGAACAAGGTCACGACACCCAAGAAAAAGACATTGTGAAAAATTAAGAACATTTTGGGAATATTTCCTTGAAGCCATTTGCTTTGTCACATCGTACAAGTTCAAGTTTCACTTAAGCCTATAAGAAAAGACTTTGGACCCTACAAAGTAGACTAAAGTTAGACTTCACATCTAAAGGCTACCAGCTCTTGAGAAGTCAATTTTTTGTCTAATGGTTATCTATATGTAGAAGAATGGTTAAAGAGAAGATTGTTGTAAATGCAAGAAAAAGAACATAAGAATAGCAACGTGAAGAGAATAAAAAGAAAAGCTCGCAGTGCTCATACATCCTGAAGCTCAATATTCTTTGAGAGGAAAATCCAAGTGAAAAAGAGAAACACTTTCAAGTGTCACAAATTATATTGTATTAGAATACATATCCTCTCGTTGAGAGTTAATCATCTTTGTACCTTGTAGAAAATTCATTTGTGGTTTTGTTATTAGTTCTGAAAAGAACTCAAATACTTGGTTGTTCAGCTCAATTGAATTGAATGTCTAAATAGTTGTCTAGGATTAGATCCAGGAGTGGCTAAACTCGATCAAGTCGTATTAACTAGAAACCATGAGTGATGCTAATACTCGTTGTAACTAATAGTGGTGAGAATACTCGGTGAGATCTTAGAGAGACAAAACTCATGTAATCTTGAAAAAAATTAGTAGAACTCCTTAATAAATATTAAGAGAAAATGAGGAATGATTCAGATTAAACAAACTAGTATAAAAATATGTGATTTATTATTTTCCTATCTAATAACGCTTTTGATTCACCAATCTAGTTAGAAACTAGCATAAAACATTTTCCAGTTTATATATATTATCCTTACAAGCTGCTTTACAAAAAAAAAATAATTAAAAAACACCATTCACCCAGTGTTTTTCTTGAATATTTCAGAATTAGAACTGGCATTAAAACTTTTAATTTTATAGTCAACTCACAGGTAAGATATCTAGGGGTCTATAATTTAAACTCTGTATTAAACTGTAAAAGCCCGCTTTAATCCAAATATTTTTATTCAAATAACTCGAATTCGTATACCGAAGCCAGACGGTGCAATGGTTTCGGACGGGTCGGTCTTTTTCTCAACCCTAACAGAAACAATTAAAAAATGTGGGTAACACATGTTATGCATAAATGTGCTGAAATTGTTAGCAGATATGCAATTCTTGAAATATAACAAGACCACACATTAGATCAGATCCAGATCCAAAGTCCTTTCTATTCAAGTCATTGAAACCCCTCGCATAAACTTAACATCGCATCCACTTCACATTTAACTCTACCAATATTGAAATAAGAGAAAACCACTTACTTAGCATAAACCAAATTTTGGTTCATTTTGCATAACAGAAGCAGAAATATAATAGATTCTGCATCCTAGATTTACATAAACAGTAAATATAGATTCCTGGTCCTACAAAGAGTACAGATCCCAATCAGTGCCCTACCACCCTACCCAAAGGTTTGAATTTGGTATGCATCGATTCTCCTACACACTACACTCCTAGGTAAATCAAGTCCAAAATAGTCAACCTCCAAACCCCACTGTTGAATCTCAAAAACAGCAATTATAGCTCTCCAACACTAATTTACTCCAAACCAAAACAAAAAGGCAAAGAGAGAGATAATCACAAACTCTGTGAGTGAGAGTGAGAGTGAGAGTGAGAGTAAGAGAGTGAGTGTGAGTGAGGAAAATGGGGTTCACCTTCACCACCATGACCCTGAACTTGCTCCTCCTTATAGCCATGGTGGCCACCAACATTATCTCCCTCTACCACCTCTCCTCCACCCTCCAATCCCCCAAATCCCCCAAACCACCACCACCTGTCCCAGACCAACTCCTACACCAGCTTCACACCATACGCGCCACCATCAACCACCTCACGCGCCTCCAGAATTCTAACCCATCCAAAAAATCAACCATCCCCTCAGATCTACTCCTCTACTCACACCTCTCCCCAATTGCTTCATCATGCCACAACCACCCTGAACTCCTCCATAAATACATGACTTACACTCCCTTCTCTCTCTGCCCTTCCGATTCCGACCTCGCCGAATCCCTAATCCTCCGCGGATGCCACCCACTCCCCCGCCGCCGCTGCTTCTCCCAAACGCCACAGAAACCCATTCCCCCCAATTCCCTCCCGCAAAACCCCTTCCCCTCCTCCCTCCCCGACAACGCTGTCGTTTGGGATCACTACTCCTGCAAATCCTTTGATTGCCTCAACAGGCAAAACCCTAACCTCGGCTTCGAACCCTCACGCGACGTTTCCAAGTTCAATTCTTACAAGAGCGACTTGGATCTCCCGATTAACCAACTGTTCCAGATCGCCAAGGCGGCGAAGTCGGTTCTTCGGCTCGGCCTCGATGTCGGCGGCGGCACCGGATCATTTGCCGCCGCAATGAAACTGCGAAACGTGACGGTGGTGACCACGACGATGAACGTGGCGGCCCCGAACAGCGAGGCCGTGGCGCTGCGGGGACTGGTGCCGCTGCACGTGCCGCTTCAGCAGCGGCTGCCGCTGTTCGATGGAGTGGTGGATCTGGTGCGGTGCGGGCGCGCCGTGAACCGGTGGATCCCGGTGACGGTGTTGGAGTTTCTGCTGTTTGATGCTGATAGAGTGCTGAGGGGTGGAGGATACCTTTGGGTGGATCACTTTTTCAGCAAACGGGTGGATCTTGAGAAGTTGTATGCGCCATTGATTGGGAAATTGGGCTACAAGAAGGTGAAGTGGGCGACGGGGAATAAGACCGATGCCAGTGGCGTCAAGAATGGTGAAGTTTTCTTGACAGCATTGCTGCAGAAGCCTGTGTCCAGATGACGCTCGTTAGACCCAAATAAAGGTAGAGAATTTGCAAATTAACTCTATAATCATTTAGTTAAGAATCTAACTAGAACGGTGCTAATTGATCATAAACCCAAGATAGATACTGTACAAGTTAATATCATTGTTGTTCTTGCTCTATCTATTTTATTGAAACTTGCCCTTTACCTCTAGGTAGAAGCCAATTTTACAAGTTGCTTCGTAGTAATTTAATTATGAAACCAGCTTTTATTTGAAGACATTAATTTTAAAAGTCAATAACCAATAAAAAGTTATGGTAAGTATTTAATCACACATTGCAATAATTTTTTTATGGGATAACTCTGTAAATTCTCTTGTATTTATTTATAATGATGTAAATATGATGTTTTTTTTAATGTCATGTATAAGTTTCCATATATAGTGCAATTATTGATTTTTATAGTAATTACTTCAGAAGTTATGTATAGGATCGGTTGTTGTTGATTGATAATGTAAACTTCTTTAAATTGACCTATGAAAATTAAATCAATGAATTAACCAATAAAATAATGGCGGTGTTTTGGAGTTATTCCTTAAAAAAAAGGTTTGATGTTTCAGTTTACACCTAGATGAGTGCATTTTTCTATTGGTTAAGTCTCTGTTTAAATAACGTAAGAGTGAGTGTATTTTGGCTCCTAATTTAATCTGAAGTTCATTGTGTGATTATTAATGTGAGTTTAAATTTGATGTACTGGGTGTCAAAAAGAGGGGGGGCGCTTTCGATGCCAACTATTGTTTGTGGATTAGAATTAGACCTTAAAAGCTTGCTCAAGAGAAGATGATTGCTCAAGTTTATAAATTACAAAGAGTACTTCGGCTACATTTCTGGTTGTTCTTGGACATCTTAACGATTGCCTGAAACATTGCCGGATAGTGTTCTTCTGTAAAACAAACATAACGTGATTTAAATGTTAGTTAGTAGGGTGTGCCAGTGCTTGATCTAAATGAATCCTGTAAATTTAGGACACCATTTATCTCTTTTTCTTTTATAAATGCTTCTAAATTCTCTTGGTTAATATGTTACTTTGACGATATATAATTACTTTGCAACTTCATATTTCTGTCTCTGATCTGATTATTCTGGCTCTGTTTTGCACATTGCAGTTTGATATGCTGTAAGGATGATAAACAGGTCGGTTTATCCGGATTTCCTTGTTGATAGGTGTTTACGGGGCACGTAATGAAGCAATTTTCATGCCCAGTGATGGATCATAACCCGTTGAAACAAAGATAGAAGAAGTCGATGACAGGTGTATATCCGTGGGGACTTGGGGAACCTGGTTGAGGAAATAGTTTTTGTGATCGTTTTTTTACTTATATTTTATTAAATTATTATGCCTAATTAATTGTTTTGAAATAAATATAAGAAACGCCATTTTCTTTCTTCTTGGATTTCATATACATTTTTTTTTGCGGCGCTTGCCATTTATCATTATCGATCGTCCGCATTCATTTGATAATTCATTTATCATTGTTGGAAAACTTGTGTGAATATGAATTCAACATGAAAAATAAATAAGTTTCATGTCATTTCCCCTTCTGTAACTTATTAATATGAAGCCCCTGATCTTATTTGACTAAAAATTTAGGTGAATTGAGTTTTGGGAACTCAGCTTGGCCAGGCTAGACCTTCAAGTCAGCTTTCAATATTTAATTCACCTAAACAGCAGTTGCTTCATGTATCTCTATATATTTCTTCATGTACTTCCGTATTTATAAACAAATTTTCTCATTTTTGCGTTTTCCAGATTATATTGATTGGAAATTAAAAATGACTTTTGAATCATATGATCCGAAAGTTTTCTGAATTATATACACTATAGAAGTTATTTTTTATTTTTGAATTATATTTTTTCTTTGAATTACACAATTTGAAACCAAAAATGACTTCCAGAAGTTGTTGGAAAGGGTAAGTAAAAAAGAGTTTACAGATTGTATACTTATGAAGTCATTTGCTTTTAATTTGTTCAATTTGGAAGTTTTCAAATTATGAAATCTGGAAGCGAAACATGTAATCTGAAGTCTTTTTTAAAGTAAAGAAATGGCTTTTATAAATTATTTTTTGGCTTCTAAATTGTACAATGTAAAAGAACAAAAAGAGAAATTTCTTTTATATAGGAATGCAGGAAAAAATATATAGTGGTGCAGGAAGAAGCTGCCCTTCTAAACGTCTAGCATAGAAAAAAGACCACTAGGGTGGGCTACTTAGAAGGACCACGAGGTTATAAAATTATCATATGGTTATTTAAGAGAAAACTATTTCATTTTGCACCACCCTCTTTTCCACAAGCTCCCTGTGGGTGTGTATAAGATCAAACTGCCCTATTAAGAGATGGCAAACATTTTCCTATCCATGGATATATGTAGCGAATAGTTAGTATTTATAAATATCTATTACCTACATATAATAATCTTTTTTTATAAATAAGTTTGGTGTCCGTATTATATTACTCATATCCACAACCAGTATTTTATTTAAAATCAAAATAAATTTATATTTTATTAAGTTAAATTTAATTAAAATCAAATTTTAATTTATATTATATTTTATATTTTTTATAATTTTATTTAGATTTTGTTTATATTTCATTTTAAAAATTTATGGGTGTTTTTTATACATATATCTAATAGATAATAAATTGGACTTTTTTACAGGCAATGAATGAAATGAGAGTGTGACTCCCTCTATCACCACACGACTCTTTACATTTCTCCATTTTTTTAATTTCAAAAATTCTTTTTATTACTTTTATCATTAATCCTTTTTAACTTTTTCTTAAGATCCTTATTTTCCTACACCTTCTCGTTTTTTTAAATTTAAGGTCGCACAACCAACCCCCACCCCACCCCCACACTCTTACTTTCTTTCTTCCTCTTTTATTCTTCTCTTCCTCTTTCTCCCACGCCCCACCTCCACCCTCATACTCTTACTTTCTCTCTATCTCTCTTATTCTTCTCTTCCTCGTTCTCTCACATCTTACCCCCACCCCACACTCTTATTTTCTCTCTTCTTCTCTTATTTTTCTCTTCCTCGTTCTCCCATTCCCCATTCTCGTCAAGCTCCATCCCTCATTCCCCATTTTTGTTTTGCTCCATTTTATTATTGTTTGTTCTTCATTTTCTTATTGAGTTCGTGTGGTGCTTGGTTTGTGTTACTATTTGTTCTCCATCCGTAGAGTTTGATGTTTTCTTTCTTGTGCCAGGTTGGTGGTTTTGTTGCATAATAGATAGCATGATATATAAATTGATTTGAATGTATATTGTCTTTGTTGCGCTGGTATGTATTATGTGAACATGATGTGTTGTGCTGGGTATATATTTTGAAGTCTAAATGGATTTTCTATATCTGTTGAAGCCATTCAATGACTTTTTTTATTTTTTACTTTTTAGTTTATTAATTTTTTGTTTTGTAAATTAATTTATAGATAATTTTTAAATTAATTGTTTTATAATTATTTACGTAATTATAATTAATTCAGTTCATAATTAATTAAATGAAGTTGGTGAAAAGTAACTATTTTTTAACCACCATCATTTAAAGGGGCAAAAGGGGAATAAGGGATATAGGGAACAATGTGTGGTGTGGAGGGAGTAACACTCCAAACAGAATCTTTATCCAGTTCAACTTTTTCTCATCCTAAGTGTCACTCCTTCTTGCATGCCATCCCTTTGCTGTTAGGAAATTTCTTCCTGCACCTCCGTAAGTTTTCCCCGCACCCTCAAATCTTTTTCTATTTTGCCATTTTTAAACTGAACAATTCGTTTTGTTTTTTGTTATTTTCTCTGGGTTTACCATCTTGACTTCCAATGTGCATTTAGAAGATAAAAAATAAATTTTAAGATGTATAGTTTATAAGTTATCTTTTACTTTTTCAAATATACAATCTAAAAAGTTTCTGGAATGTATAATTTCAAATTATTTTTTATTTTCAAATTACAAGGGAAATATGGGATTTCTTCCTTATAATAGAGTACAAGAAGAAATTTATGGAAATGATGAAGAAACTATCTTGCTGTTATTGTCATTCTCTTCATATGTTATGTTGTAGACTCATGGAAGAATATCCAAATTTTATTTTAGCAATGTATTCCCAATTAGGATGAGAAACAAGTCAAGCTGACATCCTTTAGTTCAATGTAGTTTTGATTTATTAAAAACGAAACAGGTTATGTTACAAAAAGCGAACTAAAAATTGTAATTCATCTCACCATAGAATCTGCCACTTCTTTTAATTTCTTTCTTTTTACATATACATTTATAAATAAATATTTAAAACAGAGTTTTAAAACTTTCGTTTTACCTTTTCCTAGAATTCAAAAAATATTTTTGGATTGCATAGTTTAAAAGTGTTACTTTTTTAATGTAAAAAATGGTTTTTAAATTGTGTAATTCAAAAATATCTTATAAATTATATAATCTGGAAGTTTTTTATGGAAAAAATATTTTTAAATTGAGCAATTCAAAATCTAGAAGTTATTTGTAAAAGACGACTTTTGAACTATGTAATTTATAAATTGTTTCACTAAAAAATAATTTTTAAATTCTGCAATTTAAAATACAAAATTAACTTATAAATTATATAATATAAAAGTCAAAATTGACTTCTAAACTAGATAGGGTAGTCTGGTATAAATTTTTCTATGTCCTGTGTGACATAATTTGAAAGATTATGAATTGCAATATTTAAAAAAAAAAATTAAACTCAAAGGTCAAGTGGAAACTTTAGTATTTACGAGAATGCAGAAGAAAATGATAGAGTTAGAAAAGAAATTTCTTATTCCGAATATATAATATAAACAAAATACTAGTTACGAAGATCTAGTAAGATTTATTGAAATATATATATATATATATATTTTATCAAATTTGGTTGAGTAGTTTTTGAGCTGGACTGATCGAATTGTTGACATGTGATCGTCAATTACAAAGACAAAAAATGCACCTATAAAAAATCATCCACATTTAAGTTAATAAGAGAATTTTAATAAATATTTTTGAATAAAAATGATAATAAAATGAATTGTATTTCTATTAAGTAGTTGCATCTTTGTAGCCTTTTAAGACCTATGAATATCAAATGTATATTGATAGATAAATATTTTCAACGAGTTTTGTTTCTATCATAATCATATATCACATAAACATTATATCTTTTCCTTATTTCATTTCATGATGGTTAATATATCAATTGGATCACATATTTGGATCTTAGCTATTAGGCTTATTTGACTATACTAACATACATAATTAATTATAATAATGGATTAAATAGGTGCATAAGTTCCACGAGCTTGGAAGTTTAATAACTAATTGTTAGTTATTATGAAGACCCATTTTATTTCTAAGAATTACAGTGTTTAAGGTGAAGAAAACTTAAAGAAGATCTCCATTGGATATTAAGATAACCAAATGGCTATCTAGATGTGAAGGTTCACTTCCAAGAATTCACAAGAAAAGAAAAATGTTCAATTAAACAAAAATGAAAATATAAGCATGTAGAAATGATAATAGTCGAACCATAAAGATGCACAAATAAACATGAACATGAAAGAAAATTAA
Source organism: Vigna umbellata (assembly GCF_029865625.1). Taxonomy (NCBI): domain Eukaryota; kingdom Viridiplantae; phylum Streptophyta; class Magnoliopsida; order Fabales; family Fabaceae; genus Vigna; species Vigna umbellata. The sequence continues at coordinate 58,418,782 of NC_142165.1, read as the reverse complement.
ACAAAAGATGAAAGACTAAAAGGGGAAGGTGGTAGAGGTGGAATCATTCCACTTGGGGAACAAAGTCTCACCAACCCAAACCAGGTGGGGATGCTGCCACTTGAGACCAAGCTCAAAACAAGGCTAAGAGAAAGAGACACTACAAAAAGAGGCCAACTCACATAGGGTAGTCAAATATAAGTGTATAAACTCAAAATATTCAACTCTTTTACATGAGAAAGATGTCTTCTTTTATAGGTGATGAAATGGACCTTTTAGCAAAAACAAAGGACAAAAACAATAAGAAGGCTTTTAGAAACTAAGTCATCTAAAGAAGACACCTAGGTATGGAAGGCATGATCATCCTTGCTCCCCAAGGCTCTGAAGCGCCCTTTACCTTCTAGAAAGGTAAACCTTTACTCTCCAAGCTTCAGAGGAGATGCCTCATCCATGTGGGCCAAACTTTAGTGCAAAAAACGCATTTTATAGCTTAGTGTTATATCAGTTATAATCTACCAGGTATAAAAAAAAGATGTGGTGATAATTTTATAAATAATGCAACATTTTCTAATCGTTTGGAGCTAGAACTAGTATAGAAAAATACATTTCTATACTAGTTAGATTTTAAACAATATAGAAAAGGATGCAGTAGAACTTTTTGTAAAATTGGAAAAGATTTTCTATATTGGTTAGTCAATAAAATCGGTATAGAAAGTGATGCGATAGTAGGAATGAGTCAGACCCAAACCCTAAGTCCCTATTCTTCAAAAAAAAAAAATCCAAACTCTCAAATGATGTTCTTCCTTCACAAAGGTAAACTCTTCAATTCTCTTTCCTCGTGAGAGACACAAAGGGAGGAACACCCAACTCCACTACGTGTAACCCACTCAGCCAGGGTCACCACTATGACACTGGTCACCACCGAATGTTTCGCTAGCGGCCACACAACTTTTCTATCAAAGCCCCAAGTAACTAATTGTTGATAGCCAAGTAATAACGAAATATACTAACAAGTATACTGGGTAGTTAGTAGTATAACTGATGGACAAATTTATGAACACCAAATTATGATGTCACAAACTTGTTTTCAATCGGCAAGTATGACCGAATCGTTCAAGTAATAAACTTGGTAAGACCAAGTATCGTTCTTCCCAAAGGACTCACGGCCTAGTTTAGTTATGTGGTTTCTTGATTAACTAAGACTTACAAACGAAATATTTGGAGTTTAATATGCAAGACAGAAAATAAACATGTATGCATGAATTTTGATCACTGGCAAAAAGCAAAAGATAAACACTTTCAATGAAATATAGATATGAATATGTTGTTGGGGTTCAATTTCATCTTATCCACTCTCATATATTTTTAGGAATTCAACAGTCAAATCATCATTGTTAATGCCACTCTCTAATGTACCTTTCCAGAAGGCTTCTCCCTAATCACGAGTTCATACAATTCCTAGCATTCTTAATGATCAGTTCATAAGTGCAGGAGCTTAACGACAACCAATATAAAATTGGGAGAAATTCCCCGGATCTAGACTTCCCCGTACGTGCCCGTATCGACAAAACCAATAATCATGCATCGAATGAGTTAAACAATGCAAGCATTAAGCAAAGAGGAAAAACCCTAACTAATGATGAAAGAAAGCATAAGTCTTAATTAAAAGATGTAAAAACAGATTCCATATATGAGAGTTTCACAAGATTACATTGATTCCCCAACAAACATACAGAGTTTAGTTCACCATATTCATGGTGAACCTAGATGAATTACAATGAAAGAATGAAAGAATAAACCCTAAAAAGGTGAAGAGGAAGCCTCAGCATCCAAGATCCTCCTTCAAAGGGGTGGAAGAGAGAGTGTTTGCTTCGTTCCAGCCAGCGATGCCTAACCCTAGGAAACCCTAAAGCTTATATATCATTCGTAAATTACAAAAAGTCAAGTCCAAGCCCATTAAAGTGCCGCTCAGCGGTAAAATACCGCTCAGCGGTGAGTACGTGACTTGTTTTCTCCCCTCAGCGACCATTTTGCCCCTCAGCGGACCTCACGTGACTTCCAGAGTGCCGCTCAGCGGTAAACTACCGCTCAGCGGTGAGTGCGTGACTTGTTTTCTCCCCTCAGCGGCCATTTTGCCCCTCAGCGAACCTCCCGCAAGCTCCTGAGTGCTGCTCAGCGGTAAACTGCCGCTGAACGGTGACTTCGGCTTCTCCTTTTTGCACTTTTTGTTGTCTTTTCTGATTTCATCTCTCTCCTTCTTCACTTCTTTCACCAAATTCACCTTAAAACCTGCACAAAAACACTAAAATCAAGCATAAACCTGTCCAGCTCTCTTATTTCTAAAAACATGAAGAAAAACATGATTTCAAGCTAGTTTCTAAGTGTAAAGGTTGCTTTTAGTGTCAATTTTAATCATGAAAATAACAGTTTTTCAACTGTTATCAATAACAATCGTCTTATCCACAAGGATTTGGCAGAAAACACAATATTTTAACTAATTTGATTGTTGATAAAATCGTGAAATGATTATAACGTGTTCAAAACATATTTGATTGTTAACTATTACAATTATTTAATTAGGCACAAGATCAACCTTTTTGGTACATTTAATTACTATGACTCGTTAACGGGTGTTATAGTTGTGATTATTGCCTCTAGAACTTTTGGCAAGCATCCTTTCCGATACCTTTATTAGCACGTGGCGTCTTCTAATTTGAAATTTTAATTTTAATTACAAAAATAATCGTTTGGAATTACTTTGCCACCATTGTGTAGAGTGTTTTGCTTTCTCTCAAACCCCATTTCAAATGTTCAATCCCTTCATCTCCTCTTATATTTCTTTCCTACTCTAAGTTATTACCCTAGTTTCATTTCACACTCTTCCTCGTCCAAGCTTCAAAGCTTGTTTTCTTCCTTGTTCTAGGTATGTCCCTATGTCTTCCTCTTCTATTTCTAATTCCTCTATTGAAATACATCCCTTGGTTAGCCAATAGAGTATTACCACTGGAGATGATGATTTTTCGAGTTGTACTAATTATATCCTTCAAAAAGGTTGTTTAGAGGAACCTAACTCTCTTCCTCCCCTCTGTCCTATCTGTAAGGGTGTAAAGGGAAGTGTAAGGCTATGAATTTTTTAGAGGTCCCTAAAGAACCTCTTAAAAGGGGTAGATGAAATAGATTTCCTCCCATTATTGATCCCGATTACTTTTGGGTTAAAGGGGAGGTTACAACCTTTACTTCTGATTTTCTTAATATCAAGTCGGTAGAAGATTTTATTTCGTCTTTTAACATTTGCCATCAAGAAAGGGTTGAGTTTGTAGAGGTTGATGCTTGTAACGAGAGTGATAAGGTCTTCCGAAAACCTTTATATGATATTGTTAACTTTACTTTATATATGAATTTATGTTTAAAGACTTAAATGTTGTGTTTCCTTTGTCTACTTTTGAGTATCATATGTTGTACATGATGCTAGTGGTATCGAGTCAGTTACACCTTAATAGTTGGACCTGTCTTAAGGATTTTGAAATCTTTTGTAAATATTTGCAAATAACACCTATTGCAAATAAATTCATGTACTTTTATCAAATACAACATGGTCAGAAAGTTTGGTCGATTTCTCTAAATGGTGCCTAATGAGTGAAAGAACATTGAGCCATGAGAGGGAACATGTTTACATTATATTCCCGAACATTACAAACTAGAAAATGTAATATTAAGTTGTCATGCACCCTAGTAGTTCTTTTTGGAAGCCCAACACTGTTTGGGCTTATAATAAGAGATATATAATTAGTCCAAAATTAAAACTGTATAGCCTTACGTTCTGCGATGCTAAGGCTGAGGGAGTTGTGTGATGATAGGTCCAAAATGGTAGCCAAAAATAAATCAAGATAATTTGGTCATATATTTTTTTAGCCTTTTGCTTTGAAGAGCTAAAGGGCGGGGGTTGTGTGATGATAAACCCAAAGTGATGATGTTTTAAAACATGAAGATTTTATTTATTATTGACCTGATAGTTACTAAAAGAGTTAAAAGTCATATAGTAAAGATGAAACATTAAAAACTTAAAAAAGGAGTAAATAAAACGTTATAGAAGAAAAAAAATGGAGTTAAAAGAAAAAAAATAAAAAGAAGAACTTTGAAACAAATGTTAGACAAATCATATATTGAAATGCTCTATGTAACATCCCCAAAATATAGCATAACTATATTATAGATCTATCACAATTAATAATATATTAGATCAGTTATCCATGAGCTGTTAAATTATTTTAACAATACAGTTATCCAAAATAACTATAAAATTAAAACTTTAAGAAAGTAGATACAAAACATATGAACAAACCAACCGGTTATACAATCCACGGTATAAACTGAACGATTTACAAAATATAAACAAGCTGCTGACCGATCGGTCCTACTAGACTACAGGTTTAACATCTTCCAGAGCCTGCTCCACCGAACAATCATCACCTTCTGCTCACATCCACAGGATGATCATTGCAATAGAGAAAACGACCGAATCGGAAAGCATAAGACAAGACAGGAAAGTAGGGTAAGCTAGAGTAATTTAATTAATCTGATACAACATATAATTCAAACACATACAAGAGTAAGTAAAGCCAATTACATAAATCATGCAACAACCAAACATACATTCTCAACAATGACTGAACATATGATATATGCATTGATCGATCAATTTTACTCTGACTGTCCGGACTGTATGAATTGTGTAGCTACGACATTTTTTGCGCCCGGATGGTGTAGTAGCTGGGATGCCCTCAACAGTTGTCACCAGAGTTAGCCCGTTATACCTCGCCTAAGTTACACTTATGGACTAGGACCTCCTGCCATTCTCACACATGAGTTACTCCTCTCTATGTGAGAATGAGTAATCACATAATATCAGGATAAACGTCAGCTTAACAATACCCACATTCATACTCTACAAATCCCAATACCATTTCTGAGATATTCCTCCTTGGAACACTCTTTCATATCCATATAATACAATTCACAACATACCATAATGTCATCATACTTCTTCACTTATATAATTCCAAACAACAGTAAAACAACAACACCCTTGAGAACGACCGAACTAACGATCTACAAGTCTTAATGAACAAGATCGGACGGAAAATCACTACCCATAAGATCATGATCGAGTGGTCATTTAAAGAATAAGACTCAAGCATAAGCTGAACACGATTTTAGGGTTGAACACTAAAACAACCAAATATTATTGCCTTAGATCGATCACTATTTGCTTTGGCTGAACACTATCAACTTAGGCCTAACACTTAGAATTTAGACCTAACCCAATACATACCGAGTGCTAGTACAAGAACGAGCACTACTGAGACCGAGGGCTTAGTATAATACTGAGCACTACTGAGACCGAACGCTTAGTATAAGATTGAGCACTACTGAGACCGAGCGCTTAGTATAAGACTGAGCACTACTGAGATCGAGCGCTTAGTATAAGACTGAGCACTACTAAGACCGAGCGCTTAGTATAAGACTGAGCACTACTGAGGTCGAGCGCTTAGTATAAGACCGAGCACTACCGAGATCAGTATGTGACCGAACACTGTTTACATTCAATTGTTATGTCTAGACCAACTAGTATACTCCCTAAATTTCAATACAAGACAGATCAATTATCAACTAAGGATCCTCAAAGTAAACTCTTAAGAGACCAATCACCAATACAAATCGAATACTACTAAGAACGAGAGCTAACCTATTATGACTATTATTAAAAGATAATACCTACCCTACAACTATCGAGATCAAAACGAATACCTTTAAAACCGAACGTCAATACCACACTTAACCAGATTATCACTACGAAACTGAATATTGTTTAAACATGATACCAAACCGATCGTTCTATACCGATCGCTAGATTTTCTACAAAATGTGCAGAACCCATCAACCACCTCACATGTTTCGTTCAAATATAGAATATTTCATACAATTTAATCAAACATACAATTGTTCATATATGCAACCGCTCAAACATAGATTCCAAACACAAACATAGAAAATGTAATTAAATTATTAGCTTCCTTTATCTCGAAACCAGAAAACTTCTATGCTTCCACCGTATTGCCTACACTGCCAGTAACTTCTGTAACCTCCAACAACTGCTGATTGGTGAAAATGAACCAATCATAGATCCAAAGACAGAAGATAGATTCAAAGGGAGAGTTTGATGAACACATGCAAGCTGAACAATGCTTGCATATAACAAAAAATGCATAAATCCTAAAAGGACGAAGGGGTTTAACTTACCAACTCCAAAACAGAAACTTGATCGGCTTAAAAGAGAGAGCTTGACACCCAAAATACTTAAGTGTTGCTTGAATGATGACCGGAAGAAGGAAAAGATAAGAATTTGTAGAGAGAAGGAGAAAAAATTTAGAGAGAAGGAGGAGAAAACTGAAACTCATAAGGTTGAAGAGAATGAGTGCATGCAGAAAGTGGCACGACATTTGAAAAATTTGCTTATATACTATCGTCAATAAACCGATCAGCCACTTAGCTCTGCACACATGTCTTCCACTTTCTGAATTTCTAAATCCTTACACCTACACCTGGATTCCACTATCTACTGAATTTAAAGGTCTTGACACTCTAACTAATTAAATTTTACTTTTTGACTAAAACAAAAGTCAGTAAATTTTTCTTTTAGATTAAACTAGGTTTTAAGTTAGTCTTTGTTTTAAATTCTCAATTCACCCTAACATATTATTTTACATTTAAAAAGTAAAAAAAAACTTAAATAACCGGTTTTTCCATATTTATATTATTAAATTATATTGTATGCTTTTATGTTATTTTATATATATTGTTATCATTAATACATGCTGAATTATGATCCAATTACGAGTTCCAATTTTAGACTACTATGTTATGATGTGGTGGTGCAAACTCATATACGTGATGCACGTTCTTAATAGATTTTAGGGAAAACAATAGGTAGATATGACGAGGTTATGTATCAATTCACCCAAAAACAGAAAGGAAGTTACTTATCAGATTCAACTTAATGTTATTTGACTTTCTCAATATAATATTTGGTGTCAATCCTTATCAAACAAAACTAATGCCAATATACTTGTTCTATTTTATTATTTTGACAACAAACGTTCGTTCAATCTTTAAATTATTTATTATTTCTAAGACGTATTGATCAAGATTTATAAACCCATTTCATCATCTTTGTTCTAATTTTAAAATATTATGCAATCATAAATTGTTGCACTTTTTTGTTTGGATAATATTTTCAAACTTAGAGTTGGTTTAAGTATATGTTGATTCCCTTGGAGTAATTTTTGTTTTGGTCCAAAATTTAGTTTTTAATCTCTCAAATTATAAATATATGATTAGAATCTAAATTCGAGTGACTGAAATTAGTTGTATGGGGTTTAGGATTCAAACTTTAAGATTCAGAGACTAAGGTTTTGTGGTTTAGGATATAAGATTTATGGTCTTGTCTAAAAATGATTTTAATTTTTCAAATTTAACACTTAGAAATTAAATTATATTTTTTCAATTGTGATAAAAAAATTGAAAAAAAATTGGAGATCAAAAGAAAAATTATTTTAAATTTTTGGACTAAAACATAATTAAATCCTTTGTCATTTTTTTTCTTATTATGATTGGATTTAAAAAATTAAAATTACAGTTTTTGTTACATAGTAATATTTAAACAATCAAAATCCATAGCATAAATGTATTTACTATATTTAATGGAAGAATAAAGTGTCTACCAAAAGAAGATGAAGAAAGAGAAAGAAAAAAAGTGTAAGAGTTTGAATACAACTATTTGATGCTTGAACTTAACAGAAATCATATGAAAGTAGCCGTTGGAATTTGTATGTTTTTGAAAAACCAAAAAAATTGTTGCAAAAGTCTTAATTTAATACTGTCACATGTCGTTGTACTTGTTTTCTTAAAATTTTGATAAAATCAATACAAAACTTTAGTTATATATATTATTATAAAATCATAATTAAGTGGCATAAAGCGGTTTAGTGAAAGGTCATGTCAAATCTTAATTAAATAGGACAAAACCTTCCATTAAAAATATTTTAAAATCATAATCTAGTGCATGTCCTTCTTGAAAGGACTAATATATTTCAACACCACACCGTGGAAGATATCAATCTTTTTACCTTTGAAAATCTCTACCAAATGACCTGTGAAAAGTAAATAAAACGATAAAATTTAAAATCTTGTTTGGACGTATAGCTATAATACGTCATGCATGACTGCAGTGTAAGTGACAGAAAAATAAACATAAAACCATCACTATATAAAATCGAAACTTCACATTCGGTTTCAGCATTCAGATCTTGCAATTATGTATCCTTACATTGGTGCCAAACAAGAGTTTTGACATGATGTGTCCTTACATATAAAATATGAAAATTATATTTTGAAAGTTTCATTTTTTTTCACTTTACAATCCTTTTTAATAATAAAATATTGTATTTAATTAATAAAAATAAAATAAATTAAATTTATATGATTTAGTTTAAAAATTAAAATGACAGTAGATTTATTTGAGTAAATAATTTTCAAAATAAATATATTTTGGAAAATAATTCGTATGATACGGACCCATATGATACTTTTTAATTAGGTAAAAAGAATACATGGTCGCCTAGTAGCTTATTAATAAATTACGTAAATATTTAGTTAATTAATATTTTTTATTAAATAATTTAAAAGTATTATTATTAATAATTAAAAATTATTTTATAAATAATAATATATTGGTATATTTTAAACAATAATATAAAAATATTTTTTGAATTATTTTTATTTTTATTTTAATTTAGAAAAGCTTGCAAATTAATACCATCATTGACAAGTCGGTGTCCAAGTCGGAGACTACCACGGAGTTTATTTTGCCATCTAAAATATAAAACACAAAAGTTTCATATTATGTAATTTATTTTCTTTTAAAGAGTTTATTTAATAATTTGTCCCATATATATTACTGGGTCCCATACCAACAAAGACGAAGATACATGAATGAATCCGTAGTTAAAGAAAGTCAAATTTTCAGTTTCCCAAAGTGTGAAAGCCTCCAATATTCTATTCAAGGTGATTTTATCTATAAACGCTAGAGGTATGCAATTCAACTTCTCAACTTGCTACACATGTTAATTACATTCAACCTGAAATTTATTTATTTCTTTTGGTGAAAAATTGATTTCAATTTCACTAAAATTTAATTATTTATTTTAATCTTATCACTTAATTTTAAAATCTAATCCAGAAAGTATTTAAAATTACACATTTTAATAAACATTTATTTTTTAAATTACAATTAATCCTATTAAAAGTATTTTGGATCTGAGAGTTCATTTTACAAAGAAATTACTGAAATTCAATTCAATTTCGTGTGTGTGTATATATGTATTATTTTGTTTTTATATAAATGAAGTTGAGTGAACAATTTGTACAAGTGTGCTCTAATAAATGGATCCACACTGTGATCCTGCTACCTTAAGCTATTTAAACAAAGCCTTCGACAGTGGGGTTTTCTAAGCTCTCTCTTACGTAGGGTACGCAAATATTTTTCCTAATTACTTTTCTGTGGTTTTTTGTCATAATGATGTTCACTTTTTCATAATAAGTGCGTTTATTAGCTTTCTTCTTTTGAATTTTGTTGTGCAAACTTTTTTGGCTTAATTTAGTGACTCAAATTCAGAGGACTATACCATCCCTGTGTGTCTAAATCTAAGTTTCTCTGATTTCTGATTGAATAATTATATTATAAGTGCATTTCTTTGGAATCTGCATCTGTTCAATTTCTTTAATCGATGGATAATTAGATACTGATTAAGTTTTTGTTAACAGATGAAAATGGAATTGGTTATGCCGTTGACGATACTTGTGGTGATATTGGGCACAACTTGTGGTGCTTTTGGGGAGTTGGAAAGTAACGTGAAAACAGCAGTTCTTCTTTCCCCCAAGTTTGAGCTTGGACCGGGATCGGTTGCTAATAAATATGATTACGATATTGATTTTCCCAGAGGTCATATAGCTCTTAAGAGTTTCAACGCGGAAGTAGTTGATGAATCAGGGAACCAAGTGCCTCTCCATGAAACCTATCTGCATCACTGGGTTGTCGAAAGATACTACGAACCAAAACATGTGACAACACAAACAAGGTACGATGGTCATAGGTTGCTTCGCCCATCTGGCCATGTATTGGTGAGGAACAGCGGAGTATGCCAGAGAAATACGCTGGGACAATACTACGGTCTTGGATCCGAAACACGTGGAACAGCTACGGATGTTCCTGATCCCTTTGGGATAGTTGTGGGTGATCCAGCAGAAATTCCAGATGGGTATGAGGAGAAATGGATGCTGAATATCCATGCCATTGATACACGCGGTGTGGTGGATAAATTGGGGTGTACTGAATGCAGGTGTGACCTTTACAATGTTACAGAGGATGAATATGGGAAGCCTATCAGGTCAGACTACAAAGGAGGTTTGTTTTGTTGCTACGATCAAACCCAGTGCATGTTGAGGGAAGGTTTTGATGGCCCAAAGAGGACTCTCTATCTCAGATACACTGTCAAGTGGGTTGATTGGGACAAGTTTATAGTGCCTGTTAAGATTTACATATTCGATGTCACTGATACTTTCAAAATACCAGATGATTCTTCAGGAGCCATTCCTCAGCATAATTGTTTGGTAAGTGAATTTGTAGATTGTATCAACTTGAATTTTATAAAACATAAACTAGATCGTAGAATTGACATGCAAAACTTTGTTACAGACCGAGTACAATGTTGAATCTTGCAGCCCTGGTGAAGAAAAGGACTGTGTTCATGTTAAGAGAACAAGTTTCCCCATGCAAAAGGGTGGTTATCTCATCTATGGTGTTGCTCACCAGCATTCAGGTGGTATTGGATCAAGTTTATATGGAAAGGTAATATTCAATGTTGCAGTCGTTGTTAATTTCCAATTGATGTGGATCAGAAGTTTAATTTACATGAATATTATGCTACATGACATTTTCAGGATGGAAGGGTAATATGTTCTTCAATACCTACGTATGGAAATGGAAAAGATGCAGGAAATGAGGAAAACTACATTGTAGGAATGACTACATGTTATCCAAAACCAGGTTCTTTAAAAATAAAGGATGGTGAAACTGTGACTCTAGAGTCTAACTATAGCAGCAGTCGTGGTCACACTGGAGTAATGGGGCTTTTCTACCTGTTGGTGGCAGAACAACTTCCACACCAACACTTCAGACACTCTACTCGTTCTTCATTCTTTACCAATATAAATACTTTATTTGCTTGATACATAAATAGTGAAAGATAGTTTTAGATTAAGGAATGTAGAAATGGGATTATCAATAATTTGTGTTTATGTGTCCTTTGTATTATTAAGTCAGTATTCCTTATGATACTTCGACTTGTTTTATTTTATGTATTTGTATTCAATATATCAATACTCTTTGATATTTCTGTGATATGTATTGTGAAGTACCCAAATTACACTTTTGAGATAATAATACTTTATAATTTGTTATTTTCAGAATGTTTAAGGTATGTTGTTGTAATTTAAATCTGTTTATGTATTATTATGTTTTAAGATTTTTAATATGCTTTTAAATATCCATGTCACGTATTATTTTTAAAATAAGTGTATTATCCTATTTTATTCGCGTATTATAGTAATTATGTGATGCCCAATATTTTTACATAAATCATTATCCGTCATAGACACTGTTTGGCATGAATATTAGCAAAATAAGTTAAGAATTCTAAGCAGTTATTTGGTAACACAAGAGACAACGAAGATGAGTAAAAGAGTTTTTTTTTTCTTTCTTTATTTTTTTTAAAGAATGCTTATAATTTGATTAGCTAAAAAGTATGAATAATTTGGTTTAAACTTGACATTTTAGATAAAGATTAAGATTGATTTATAAAATATGAATGAGAACCATTTCTATTTTACAACTTGATTTACTTGCTTCGTAATGCTATTTTATGTTTTTACTTTTTCCAGGAGATTGAAATCAAGTAATCATATGATACGATGTCAATTGATATAATTATATAAATGAAAAAACATAATTTTTTTAATATTTAATAAATTAAAACTTTGTTTATAAAAACTTAATTAAAAGTATTAAAATTTATAATAAAACTTAAACAAAAACATTTTTATCTGAATTTCTCAATTTTCCAATAAATATATATTTTCCAATTTTACCCTTCAATAAATATATTTTTTAAATTAAAATAATTGCTTTATCAATTTCACTTTTTTTAAGTGTTTATTTTTTTAAGAAAATTTAACCCTTTTTTTTAATTTGATTATTTTTTAAACTTAATTATTTTACCGTAAAATAAATAAAAATAATTTACAATGAAAATATAAAAATTATTTCAATTTTATAATTATAATAATAACAACAATAATAATAATTTTATTATTTTCTATTATCATAACAAACGTAATGCACGTATTTTTACTAATATAAAATAATATCAATATATTAGATAAATAACAATAAAATTATTTGAAAACATAAATAACAATAAAATTAATTAACATGAATTCAAGTAAAATTGTCATCCACTCAATTAAATAAATATTTTAGTAAATTAATAGTTAAATTAATAAAAACATATAAAACTTAATTAAACATAAAAGGAAAGGATAAAGTAAAAGTTTATATTTTTATTATTTTAAAATGCTAAAATTCATCCCTATTTGGATTTGAATATGAATTTGGAAAAAATAATTTGAAGAGAAATGGATGTGAAAAGTGATATTGATTGAATTAAGAGAAAGATGATAAAAAAAAAATAAGGATTTGAGATAAAAAATTATAAAAGTTAATAAGTAAAGCGACATAGATTAATAAAATTATATTAACATTTTACTTCTATCATAAAAATAATTTACAATAAAATTAAATTAAAGTAGTACTAATTGTATTAAAATGAAATACAATTATTGTAATAATTATTATAATTATAATTATATATTAGTTTATTATATTATATTATATTAATTAATTAATTATTAATATTTTATATATAAAAATTAAAAATACATGTATAAAGAAATCAAAAATCAATTTATATATAAGAAAAATGAAGGAATCAATTCACTTTGTCTGCCATAATCGATTTTAATATCATATATTTTCTCTTTTGAGTCAAGTAATCCGCCAACTAAAAAGCAAAAGTTTTGTAATCTTTTTCCAAACTAATTATATATATATATATATATATATATATATATATATATATATATATATATAAACGTAATTAAAATATTAAAATTTACAATAATTTATTTTTTATTTTTTATTATCGTAATCTATGTATTTTCACTAATATAAAATAATATCAATACATCACATAAATAACAATAAAATTAATTAACATAACTTAAAGTAAAAAATAAATGTCATCCGCTCAATTAAATAAATAATTTAATAACAAATTAGTTAAAAATACCTAAATTAATAAAAACATATAAAACTTAATTAAACATAAAGTGAAAGGATAAAGTAAAAATTTATATTTTTATTATTTTTAAATGCTGAGAAACTAAATTTTAGCTGTATTTAAATTGAATATGAATTTGCTAAGGTGGATTTGAAAAAAATAATGTGAAAAATGATATTGTTTGGATTAAGAGGAAGATAGTAAAAAATGAATGATTTAGGATAAAATTTAATTATTAATAACGTGACAATAAAAATGAAAATTACCATTATATTCTTATCATAAAAATAATTTAAAATGAAATAAAATAAAATAAAATAAAATTAGTGCTAATTAATTAAAATGAAATATAAATTATTATAATTATATTACTTTATTATAATAATTAATTAATTATTAATATTTTATGTATAAAAAAATAAAAAATATGTATAAAGAAAGTGAAAATCAATTTATTTATACATATAAGCAAAGGTTGTGCAGGAACAAAATTCTTTGCACATGGTTCACAAATAATTCTATCAAATATATTTTTAAATAAATATAAGAATGCTATTGAATCACAAACTATCATCTTTAGTTAGGTTAGCTCCACAACCTATATTAATAAATACATTCACATTTCATGCAATAAAATAAAATAAAATATAAACCAAAAACTATCACCTAAAAAAAGTTTCTGGATTTCTAAAATAACTGGTGGATTAAAAACTTTTATACAAAACAATAAAATCTGTTTCTCATTGGCTTGGGAAATAGAGAAAAATAAAATATCTTATCTTGAGCATTGTGCTGTTATGGGACAAATAGAATAGCTGATAAATTTGGTGAAAAATAAGCTTCATTTATGATGAAAGGTACTTACCATATTGAAAAGGCCACTTATCAGATTGAGTGTCTCAAAGTTGCTCATGCCAACATCATTTCTACTTTCTAGATCATAGTAGCATTATCAAGAAAGCAATGTGCATTTGTTCAAATCTTTAAATCAATTATTATTTTTAAAACATTAACCTTTGTTTTTTCAATTCCAATACATTTGTTGACAATTATCAAAGAGAAACGTTAATGATTGTATTTTAATTAAAATTTTCATTTTAATACTATTAGAATCAACCTCTGGTTATATCTCTACATTGTATCCATATACAGGCCATAACTTACAATAATTATCACAAAAAAATAGTCTGAAAAAATATATACATATGTATTTATCTTTAATAAATTTCGAACTAATAATAAAAATTAAGCTTATTGTATTTATTTTTCTTTTATCATTCCCATTTGTCCGGACTATGAGATGAGAATTCCTATAATTTCGCTTAAGTAATTAAACTCACTTTTATCATATTTCAACAATTAGTTTTATATATTGATTATTCGTAGTGTCTTGATTAAAAGAATCTTAATTATAAATTGTGGTTTTATTGGTATTTTGAAGAATAAATCGTTGCATTCAAAAAGCTTCTCTTCTCAAATAAAGTGTTGGGTATGTGTTGCCTTATTTTACAGGAGTTAACTCTAATCTATATGGTTTATGCTAATCTATATGGTTTATGACTAAAAAAGTTTATAAGATAAAAAAGTTTTTATTAGAAAATTCCACAATATTAAAATGTCCAAAATAAACTCTGAATCATGGTTAGCTCATAAACTTTCTTTTTTACATAAACAAAATGTTAATTATTTTAAAATATATTATTGGACTTGTAACCAATAACAAGTATAAAAAATCAAAACTTTAATTCAAATCGATTTTTGAATCGGTCTCGTTTGTTTCAAACTTCATTTTAAGTCAGTTTGTTTCATTTTTTGCTTGGACTGACTCATCATGATCTTCGTCTAAACTAGCTCATTCATAAATGTCCAATTTAAATGAATTTTAAAATAATTTTGACACTTATCTTGTTTTGATTTCGTTTATATTATGCTTAATTCACCCCTATTTAGGTCGTTTTACAATTCTTGATATTAATAGGGAGTCAAAGTGAAAAACTAAAGAAAATAGATAAAATTCAAGCAATTTTAGACAAGACTAACACCAGTGCAGTTGAGTAGAAGAGTTAGCTTGAGCTAGACAAGCAAACCATAATGGGAAACTTCAAGAACTAAACCTACGGCTAAGCCATGAAGACTTCTTCTCAAAGAAGTTACTTAGAGGCTGGAGCACGAGAGCATGAGGCTAAAGCCACAAGAGCAAACCCTCATGGGAAGGAAACCTTAAGCACCCACTATTGAAAATATTTGGAATGTAACTTTTACAACTTTAGCTCATAATGTGGAACTTAAGCCCTAAGAAAGGCGGTTTAGAAAGACCTGAATAAAACCTCTACGGCTTAAGCACAATTGTAGCTGAGCAGTATCCTAAATAATTTATAAAAATAGACCTCGTGTCCTCATTTCAGGCATTACATGGAAGATCAAGTTTGTAGTAGTAGAGTAGGAATGAGTTTGTGAGGCTCAGAGAGATGCTTTCATTGTAGATCTTATGTCTAGATGTTGTTGGAGTTATGTTACAATATGATACGAGTAGCTAAACTTTGTCGTGTCTAAGTTGGATGTAATCAATTCTAATTCTTTATACTTTTATTTCTTGAATATGTATTTATGCTTTCATTTAATCTATTTGTAAATTAGTATGTTTTTGTTGTTGGATGAACTGGTCACTTGTTTTATTTCACTGGTTTAGGATCAAGTGGGAATTGGTTCTGAGTTGTAGTTCAACTAGTTCTCTTTATGCTTTTAGATGCTAGGAATAGATCTAAAGCTCTAGCTGGTTATAAAGTCCTGATCTTAATACAAATGATTCATTTTAGCAATCACTAAGAATCCTATTGAAGTTTGATTACCTTAGTATCTAGGTGCTAGAAATGAATGTAGAGTTACATTTAAAGAGCACTCCCGAGAAAATGAATGATTTTTTTAAGTACATAGGCAAGATCAATAATGGTGTAGTGGGAGAGGATGAGATGAAATCCACTCATATCTTGTACTTCACTCAATCTATATAATATATGCTACTATCAATCTTTTTCAAATACAAAAACTAAAAAATAAACAACCAATATGCTTGCTAAATCCTTGTGGTACGATAACCCTGATTCAAACTTGGTTCACTTGCCATAAGTCACACAACTGGATAAATCTTTTAAAACTTGATATTTTGTGATGTTACGGATTTTGGGGCTTAAGCCTAATGAACATAAAAATTAGAACCCATGTTTACCTCCATCACCTATCTCAACATTCGACCAAGAACAACTTGTCTTGACTATTAGCGCGAGGTGACCCCTCGTGACCTTTAGCCAAAGATGACTTAGTACAACCTTCGACTCAAGATGACCTTTCTCAAATTTTGGTCCAAGTCGGCTTGTCTTGACTTTGGCTTAGGTTGGTCTTCGATCGGGGTCTACCCATCTTGATATTTGGCTCACATCAGCTCTTCTTGAATTTTGGCCTAGATTGGCCTTTCTCGACATTTGATTCAGACAGGCCCCTCTCGACCTTTTGTGTGGGCTATCCCTCTTGTCCTTCAGCTCATGATGACCCGTCTCGACATTTGGCCCAAGTTGACTCGTCTTGACCTTTAACCCGAGTCATCTTGTCTCAACCTTTGTCTCAGGTCGGTCCATCTTGACCTTCAACCTAGGATGACCTGTCTTGAGCTTTAGTCTAGGTTGGCTCGTCTCGACCTTCTACTTAGATTTCTCTGTCTCGACCTATGGCCTTGACTGATCCATCTCAACCTTTGATCCGGACTAGTTAGTTTTCACCTTCAATATAGTTCAACTCATCCCATCTTTTGCCTTACGTCGCTTTTTCTGGATTTTCAATTTGAGTCAATCCATTTTGACTTTCAACCTAGATTAATTTATCTCAAATTTCAGTTTAAATTAACTTGCTCCACTTTTAACTCATATTGAATATATTTCTAAAAAGTAATGAAAGTCTTTTGTAATGGACAATTCTTCCTTAATTCAAACCCTAACTACAGGATAGATGTTTTAGGTTTGAGACTTTTTTTTAGAAGAATTACCAAAAAGAAGCATATTCCCATATAAGCTAAAGTTTACCCATGAACCATGATCAAATTAACAACTCTAACTGTGTTGAGCGTTCACGCTTACGGGCTACAACAAAAACAAACAAATGGTTCCATTATGGAAATGGGAACACTTTTAAAATAGGAAAACCAAAAATGGAAACTCTGGTAGAGAGTTCCACACGTCGTTCTTTGCATGATCGAATCAGTACGAATTTTGAAGAGTTTTGCTATTATTTGAGAAAAAAATCTCCTATTGTAGAGATAGAATTTGAAAACAACGTATGAATAAGAAACTGTTCTCATATTATAATTCGGATTTATAGTTTTTAAGTAGGTCTAAATTAATGTATTAATATAATATCGTAGTCTCATAAATTCCTTGAGAACGTAAATTAATCACCATATTATTCCCATTGGACATTCCATCCTCTTTGGTTAAGCCAATGGAAAATAACTTAAGTCTTACTTTAATTTAGTGGGCAACCGTTCTCATATGCTATTTTAAAGAGTAAATTTTAGTTTAAATTCACATTTCAAACATCAAGGACTTATTTAAAAGAACTTTGTCGTAAACATTTAAGAACAAATTATTAAATTAATTTTCTTATACGCTAAATTAATTTATTTATGAGTAAAAACTATATTTGAAGAAGCCAATAAAAGATAGTTTTTTTTTTTCAGAAGAGTTCAGAAATATTTAATTTTTATCTTATACGAAAATATTTCTCCAAATAGTTATTAACGTCCGTAGTTTTAGAATATATTAGAAAAGGAGTAATTATATTTTTATATTTGTAAATTCTAGGGCACTAGACACGTATTCCTTCTCCAAAATATGTATACACTTTTAAATCACAACTTATTTTATTTTCTAAACACATTTTAAATCAACTTCCTTTTAGAAAATAAATAATATCGAGTTATAAGACTTTTGTCAAAAGACAATTTAAGAGATTGTTTAAGTCGATATAACGATATTGGTCTACTTAAAAATTTAATTTTTCTTATTTTTTATCTAAATTATCCATTTCATCACTAGTTAAATCAAGTTGAAGATTTTAACATTTTTATCAAAGTGGAAACTTCATTATTAATATCTTTTTATTACATTGAATCAATTGGATTACGAAATAGTCTATTAGTTGTTATCTTATCTGCATGTCATATAAGATTTTTAACATCTTTGGTATTCTCAAACAAACGTTTAAGTTTGGTCACGATAAAAGATATCAAACTACTTTCAAAGCGGAACCATCATTTTCTATCTGACCACTATCTCTATTGTTTTTTTTTTTGGCTTGTGTCAGGATAACCTACATTTGAGACAATTTTATAAACCTTAAAATTCTTTCATGTATAATATGCAATCATTTGGGCATGTATGTATCATTTTATACTCCATATACCCATTGGACAAAAAAATTTCTTTGCTCATAATTATGAGTGGGTAGTGTATTTCCATCTCGTAGCATTTCATTCAACAACAACAATTTTGTGAAACTCTTATCGATCCATCCATTGGTCACCTTCAAATTCATGAGCCTTAACACCACTGACAATCGTGTGAACTTAATTGAACCGACATACAAATGAGTTTTTGCATCAGTGGACATCGTCTCATACACATATGCTTGGACAATAGCTTATGCGCCAACATCGTGGATTATGTCCTATAATTTGTCTTCTTCTAGTCAATCTTCTATGGTACAATCTAATACGTATTCAGTTTGGGAGACAATTGGAAAGTCTATTAATTCATCATGTCATGTCCATGTTGTATAACTTTCTCTCATTTAAACAGTTGACATAAGAACATATAAACTTCACGTCATCAGCATTTCTACCCTCATTACGTTGCGCATATTGTATAAATTATGCTACCCCTCTTTCATACTCAACATTGATGCATGGTGAATTAATCCTCGATACATACGTATGTATATTGAATTTGTTTACAAAATTTTAGTAATCTTTGATGATCACTTTTGTATTCAAGATTTGACCATATTCTATTCAAGAAGATTCACTTTCTTTAGTTTATTGAACATATAAATTTTAAACAACATATATAAAATTTCACAAATTTTTTCAACATTACGCATTGGTCTTTAGGTTACATGAAATGAAAGTGATTATAAAACAAAATTATAAATATTCACGAATTTTAAGACATGTATGTTAAAATTTATATGCAATAATAAATTATGAAAAAGTGATTACTCTTCTTAAATTGTCCAACTAGATAATTCAAGATTCAATACTACAAATTATTATTACCGTCTCCTCTCTTATATTCATTTTTAAAAAATACATTTCTTCAAAAAACTTGGAGACAATATATAAATTTTGTATTTAATCTTAAATGGAAAACTCAGGCTAATACAACTATACTTTTAAGCATACAACTAATCACATATTCAACATATAAAAAATGAACAACCTACTACAAAATTATATAAACTTATATGTTTATATTAAAAACTAAATTTTAAACATAATAACAGGAACATGGGAACGTCAAAGGCGCACAACAATGGAGAATGGTGCAACAACTTGCGTTTTGGAATGATACAAAATCTCACAAAAAAAAATACTTGGACACAAATACAAACAACATATTAGTCTTGAGAACCAAAACAAACTAAAAAATGCCTAAAAGAGGTTATGAACGAAGCAACAAAAACTTACCACAAATGACGGAGAATCGCGCTCACGAATGAAAGAAGAGGTGTGGGACGACTTTAGACCAATGAGGACAGGTTCATACCACTGACGACGGTGTTGGAGACAAGCAGGGTGTTCGGAGTGACAAAGCACAAATCAACATTGGTTCGCGATCAACAAAGAAGAAAATTGTACATAGGTCTTTGAATTTTCGCGAATTGTTAACCTTATGAACACATATTGTCTCGATTATTTAAAAAAATAAGCAATAATTATTCTATGACATTGATTCTTCTAAGAACCGCTACCTAAAGCCTATTAAAAAAATTAAAAAAATAAAAATTTTAGAGGTATTTTTGAAATTTGGTTCACACTTTTGGTCTCGGTTCTTCGTGAAACTGAAGGTGCTTACATGTAAAGGAAGCCACTCACGTTCTTTTCACATGTGTTTTAGTAATGAAAAGAAGTGGTTTATCTATAACACCTTATGCAACACCATATTGGCCAATATATTAGTCTAACTCATGATCCTTTCGCTCCAAAAGTCTTTGACATCACCAATTGTATCGAACATTAGTTGTACTCTTCTAATGCCTTATTATCATTAGTGATTCCATCGTAGGAATACTGGAAAAAAGTTTACTTTCATTTTCCTCGTGTTGACTAATGAACATGACTTAGTGATAAACACCTAAATGACTTATCTACATGTTCAAGTTGAAACCGCAATGAGTTGGAAGAGCCCATACATGTTAATACCCTTGTGTGATTGGGATGGAGTTTTGCCCTAAGATTTTATTCACGTTGCTTTACTGATGTCACCTCTAGGATGCATGGAGGACACAAACTGTCATCGCCACCGTTGAATTGCATGGCACCGCCACAATGTGGTGTGGCTTTATAATGTGAAAGAAGTGACACTCAGCGACAGAATCTAAGAGTGTGTGCACTTGTAAAATCACAATTAAGCATGTTTATCGAGAGAGGATAAACCCAATATGCAAGACTATAAAAACTATTTCACGTCTCCAATTTCATGTTCCATATTATAGAATAGGTTCCGAATTGGAGTGCTTTTCGGATTGTTCAATTTGGAATTCACGTGTGATTTTTGATTATCAATTTGGAATGTATTTTCTGATCTGAAAATGCATTCCATATTGTTCAATTCGAAGCTCTGATATGATTTTTGGATTGGTTAACCCAAAATGCATTTTTAGATCTAAGAATGCATTATGGATTGTTCAATTTGGAATTCAAGTGTGATTTTTGGATTATCAATAATTAAAATGTGTTTTTCAAGGGTATGAGTATTTGTGTGACTGCTTGTGTCGTGTTAGTGCTTGATACCTTTCTTTTTCCAAAAACGCCAACAAACACACATTTTCAAAAATTAAAAATATCAACATTTCATAGTTTATTTTGTAAGGATTGTGTGATTCTTTTCTCTCCATTGTGAATGGAGATACATAGGAACGAGGTTAGTTATTGTCACATTCACTTTAAAAAAAATCCAAATAAGTTTTAAATAGTTTTTTTCAAAGAACTATGTAACCCTGATTTCTCATTTTAAATAACAATATGTAGGCGATTAACCAAAAGAAGCTTTCGGTCTCGTAAAGCGTCTGGGGGAGCCCTTCCCTGCTAAGCGTACGTTTATTACCAAATTCAATAACAAGGATTCTCCGTCTTTGACCAAGAGGTATCACATCTACATACATTTACTCCAAAGGCTAGCTCACATTATTGCTTAATAGTAAGTCACTACATCATGCTTTTGAGGAAGCTATTCAGGCTTCCTGCCACTATTTGTAATTCTTTCGGTTTGATGAGCGTGCTTGTTTCTAGGTTTGGATGTTCGAGGATTAATTTTTGTCAGTCCAAAAAACCAAAAAATATTTTTGTTTATTTTTTTTTTATTTCTCGGAAAAAAATAAACATTTTAAAAAGTACATCAATTTTTCACATTTGATTAGAGGTACTCACTTCAGGCGGGCGCTATAAGGTGCTAACACTTTCCTTACCCATAATAGACTACCAAACCCAAAATTCGATTTTTGTATATCATGTCTTATATTATGACTTTTTATAGTTTTTCTAGAAACGACTCCAAAACCTTTTTTTTTAAATAATTACTTTTTGTTCATCGTTCCATCACGATTTTGGTTGCAGCACTTAAACTCATCCAATATAGTTGTCAATGATGATTATATTATATCTTTTGTCACCATCAAAGTAAATTCCTTATGGACCAAATACATGAATATGCATTAACATAAAAGGTCATTTAGAAAAAAATATAATGTTCTTGTTAGGAAAAGACATTTTCACTTGTTTTCCTGTAATGTTTGCTTCATAGATAAAATCGCCTTTGAACAAGATATTGGGCAATCCTTACAAGCTCTAACTTTTATATCTATGATAGACATTAATCTCAAATTTGCATGGGTATATTTCTTGTTCTTGTGTTAGACTCAATGATATGCTTCAAAACATGCTAGACAAAATACTTCTTAGTTTAGTTGATCACACAAATTTATCTCATACAAGTTTCATTGTCCCTTTGTAGAAAATATATGGTAGATTTGTCATTTTTCTGGGTACATAAATCCTTACTAAAAGGAAACATTATAAATGTTGTCACGCATTTGGCCCGTTCAGAACAAATTATGTTTAAGAACTTCAACAAATAAAATATTATTAGAGAACAAAGTGTTAAGACAAGATCGTCTATAAGATTGAGTTGTCTAAACGTCCTCATATGTTTTGAAGTTTAACAAATAGGAATAAAAGAAACGAGCATACGACAGAGTGTCATCTTTGGAAAAGTACTATAACTAAGATATAAGAGGCTTATGAAAAAGCTTTGTGAAATCTAAATATCTTGAGAAAAACTTTAGTAAAAGCGTCAATACACGAACATACGCATTACTAAACAGTTTTCTTATTAAAAGCATCATTGAGAGTTTTGCTAAACGTACTCTTGCTATACTTTTCTAAAAACAAAGCTAAACGAGCTTTCACTGTGATTTATAAAATGATATTTTTGGTAAACGTGCTAAAAGGTACAAACATTTTCCAAAAACACATGTTGAAAGGTATCTCACTAAACGCGCGCTTCAATAAAATGAGTACTTACTAAACAAGGCGTTGTTAGGAAAAGCCTTTCATAGGCTAAATGATACCATGTGCTAAACAAAGTTTTCATCCAACAATGAAACTCTCATGATTTCCTAGGTATCCATTTTTAAGAATACTTAAACGATCAAATGTTGATTGAGTAATAAAAAATTGAAATGCTTATAGTTGTTCTAAACGCGTATTAAATGCCATTAAATGCATAACGTCTCAAAATAACAAAAGTGTTAAGAGAAATGACATATTTACCTGTATGCATATCTACTTTATTATGTGCAGAATAACTATGTCAAGTATCCACCTACTTCATCATATACAAATCAAAAGTGAACGTTGGAGACAAAGAAGACATTCACGGAATGTTCTTTCTATCAGAAGTTGTGTTAGAAAGTTCGTACAACCTAATTTTGATAAAAAAAAAAGACATGTTTGTTATGACAAGTTGACTTTAACCAATGGTTGTTACCTACGACAAGGCTAAGAAGATTCGAATATCAAGGCAAAGTATTATTTAACAGACATTTTCTTAAAGCCTATATATGTAAAAATGTCGAAGAAAAGAGTAAGAGAATAAACACACGAACACGAAAGAAAATATTTGAGAAGAAAAGAAAAGCTTAAAAGAAAAAGAAAAACACTCTCAAGCTCCATAGAATCATAAGCTTACTGTTGTAAAAAGAGAGAAAACTCTAAGAGTCTGTTAGATTGAATTGTATTGTATACACATCCTCTCTGCGAGAGTAATCGTTTAAGGACTTGTAAGCGATCTGTTTGATTGTAAATTATGAAGAGAATTCAAACACTTAACGCTTAACTTGGTGGGGTTAAATGGTAGTTAGACGGTTTTTCTAGTGGAAACCAGGAAAGAGTGAAAACTCAACTAGACAGTGTGTCAGGAAGATACCGAGAGTGTTTAGGGATACTAAGAGTGGTGAATAATATTGCACAACCAGGAATGGATGAAACTCAGTTCTAGTCAGAGTAACGAGGTTACTTTGAGGGACTAGGTGATACCAGGAGTGATGAGAATACTCGATTGTAATCTTGTTGAAGATTTTAGTGGAATCCTCTAAGAGGTCTTTGAGGAGAAGTAGACGTAGCTCGATGGAGTGCACCAATATAAAAATACTTGTGTGTTTATTATTTCAATTCTGCTAAACACTTTTCTCACTAATCCTGTAGTTGTGTATTATCTTAACCACTATAAAAGCTCTTGTCACCAAACACTACTTTTATTTAGAGTTAGCTTTATTAAAACACTGCATCAAATTTGATTAAATAATTGAAAAATATTTGCTTGAGAATTTATAGTTTGAACATATATTTCAAGTCAAGCGTTTAATAACTTATATAAATCTTTTAATCCTTAACAAGACTGTTAAACTATCTCTTTTTGTGAAAATTTTCCTATAAAATTATTCAACTTCCCTTATAGTGTTTTTCAGGTACTTCACAAAGATCCATACATATTTTCAATTGCTAGTATTTTTCCTCTTTTTTTTCCTCCAAAGATGAATTTTTCTCTTTTCCTTTTCTTTAGGTAAAATAACATAAAACTTTCACTCTTCATATGACATTCGAATCCATTATTCAAGTATCATGATAAGGTTTTTCTTCCTCGTTTAAGCATATATTCAAATAAGATTATATCTTTCTTAGGTAGACAAATGGACTATGGCCCCTTTTTATTAGTTTTGAAATGCTTAGACATATGTTGTGCAACATGATTATGTGATGTATGAGATTTAGCATTTTTCTCCTCAAAACCTACACTTCATTTCTCAAAAGGTTTTTGGGAATATTTTATTAATAGATTAATATGTTATTTCTTACCCACTCAATTATGACTTTTCTATGAGTTTCATTCCCAAAGAGTAATCCTTTATTATTTAAGAGTGGTTGTCTTTCGTCAATTTGTTTTCTCAAAAGCTTTTATTTTAGAAAGAAAAGAGATATTTTCTTTTTATGTTAAAGTATATATGGAGCTTTTCATATTTATCCTTTCCATTCTTGTTAACATTTGTTAGGTATTTTGTCAAGTAAAGTCTTCTAATACAATAGAATTCAATTTTAAAAATTCAACATCTCCTCTTTTGACAGGTAAATTATGTTATCCTTAATGTAACATAATAAGAAAATTTAAGACAATAAAAATAAATTTAATTTTTATGTAAGAGATGAAATTTTTGAAAAAACTCCCTTGTCAACTATATTGTGTCATTCATTCATAAGCAATTATCAACTATGTTGAATCATTCATAACCAAACCTCATTTATGATATTGAATTCCATGTCGTCATGAAAAGAACTTCAAGTTGTGGCATTCTCAATGAAGGGTTTATCTATCCTAGCTCTACAATTGCATTGCTTTATTAGGATATTTTTTTTGTTATAATATAATGTTTATAATGAAGCTTATAAGAAAATAATTTTAGGCATGAATTGTGGATAAATACTTTTTATTTATTTTGGGATAGTAGGGACCAGGCTTGTAAATAGTCTTCAACACTGAATATTGTTGATTTATGATGTGTTTGTCCTTACCGTTCAGGTGCCTTTGTTGCGTTTTGTGGTCGGACGGGTGATGGGTCGTTAGTTACTTGGTTTCCACGCCGTCTAAAGTTCGTTTGGATAGTATATGCAAAAGGTACTCCGATATTAAAGTCAATAGATGACTGGTTGGGTTGCAATTAATGCAATGATGCATGTTATGTGCATGTATATGAAAGTCACCCCTAAGACCTTTATTAATAGTGGTTGCTATGAGTTTTTACCTTTTTGTCAACCTAATTACGACCCAATCATACCTTAATCAACATTAACAAATTGATTCTTCATTATCATTGTTAATTTGATCATTCTGTAATTGTTGGTTGGCCACGGGGTTATGTTCAAGAGGTTAACCCTCAGTGGTCGGCGAAGAGCAGTCAGCTTACAAGAGCTCGGTTCTAAGTGGTCTCCCAAGAGTGGTTGGCCTAGAGGAGATCGGCCTAGAGTGATCAGTTCCAATGTGC
This sequence comes from Vigna umbellata, assembly GCF_029865625.1. Taxonomy (NCBI): domain Eukaryota; kingdom Viridiplantae; phylum Streptophyta; class Magnoliopsida; order Fabales; family Fabaceae; genus Vigna; species Vigna umbellata. The sequence goes on along the minus strand of NC_142165.1, from coordinate 58,392,428 downwards.
TCGGACTAGAGGAGCTTGCCTTGAAGTGGTCAATTCATAGGAGCTCGACCCAGGGCGGTCGGTGTAAAGGGTCATTGGTCTTTGGAGTTAGATAATTTAGTTGATAATTGGTCATTCAAGTTTTATCGGACGAATATACGATACACATGCCCCCAAGTTCAAGCATAAAATAATTTGTGAAGGGGTTTGGATTTGGTCATTCGGTAACCGACACTCCCATATGTTGACAGTTGTAACCCGATCAAGAGGGGTTCCATAGTTGAAACTCATCCTTAACCATTGATTGTGCACTTTGTTGTATGTTGATTAGGTGAACTTCAACAATTTTTAAGGGATCGTTTCAACAAGGGTTCATTTAGATCATATCTTTTAAAAGTTGATGTTCCTTCATGAGTAGCGCGTGAGGGGAATATAGGGTCGAACATTTCTCCTGGAGATTCCACAACTAGGACCGAGCGGGATACGCCCAACTCTTAGGATTGTGTTCTTTTGCTTGAACGAGATATTTTGGTTTTTGATTAGTCTAAGTTGGTGGTTGTCATGCTGACTTTTTGTATAGACTACAATTTGTCTAATGAATACACTTTACGCCAATTCATTGTTCTTTTTACTTGGTGCCTTTCACATCTTTACTTTATTTGATCAATGCATTTTCATAAAAATGTTTGACTGTGTTGTGATGAGTCCCTAAAATAATAAGTCATATAAGTTTTTATTAAATCGTTCGGGTTGTGCTTGTAATGGGTTTTTTTTAGAACTTTTTCGTCTTCATTCAAACCAAGCGGTGGGGTTCTTTTAAGAATGTTCCCACAATTGACCTATTGAAGGTGTGATTGAGGTTCATTTGAGAATGCTCCCTTGACTGACTTGTTGATTGACTAAGTATGCTGAGAAGTTGAGGTTAATTGAGACCATTTGGTAAAGGCAAAATGACTTTGATTGAATGTTTGTTAGACGATAAAGGTTATCTTCAGAACTTTCCCTTTATCTACTTTCGTTAAGGTCGAGTAGTAGGCGTTCTTTAAAGAACTCTCCCTTCATTCGTGTTAGTATAAAGCTGAAGAGTAGAAATTTTGATGATGTTTCAAAGTCAAGTCTCAAGTGCTCTTTTTGTAGGAAGATCTTCATGAAGACTTGTTTTTATATAAAAGCTTTTGTAATTTAGTAGATTTATATATAAGATGTAGTTTATCTCTGATTCTATGTATTGTTTGCTTTAGGTTGCGTTAAAATTTATTTTGAATTAGAAAACGTCATTTTATACTCAACATAATTGATTATCAAATTACAATAATCGATTATCAATAATCAATTATGACTTGCCATAATTGATTATCACGAGCAATTATGTGAATTTCTAAGCAAGTTTTTTACTATTGTGCATTCATTAAATGCATAATCAATTACCATAATTAGATAATTGACTATCACACATTAATTAGTTGACAACGAATTTTTGGAGGTATCCTTAAGTGAGATCTCTATAAATTAGATTGGGACTCTCATTCTAAAATACGAAATAAGTTTATTTTGGAAAATCTTATATGCAGTGTGTAGTGATAAGTGTTCTAGGGTTTTTTGAACCCTTATGTCGTGGCTTTGAGAACTTAGCGTGTTGGCGTATAGCGAGAACTTTTACAGGGAGTGTGATTGAAAGTTGTTGCTATTGGCATAGAGTTAGATCTTTCATAGTGAGTGTGATTGAGTGTTGTTGTTGTTGGCATAGATCCAGAACTTTCACAGGAAATGTGATTGAGTGTTGTTGCTATTTCTGAGTTAAAAGCCTATCATCCTTCGTGAAACATTCGGAGGAGGTGTTCATCCTTTGTGAAGATTCAGAGAAGGTGTTCATCCCTTGTGGGTTACAGGAAAAGTGACTTTCATCTCTTGGGGTAACAAGAGAGGTGTTCTAAGCTTCAACTTGTTTATTTTCTTTGTGATTGTAACATTTTGTTGGTTTGTGCTAGTAAAGCTTTAATTCTTGGTTGAGATTAACAACTAGATGTAGGATCTGCTTGATCCGAACCAGGATAAAAATTACCTATGCAATTTTCTCTTTTCCTTACTCTTTAAATTTGTTTAAATTGTATAAAGGAATTTTTTTACGAGAAAATTATAAAAAGAATGATTTAAGATAAGAAAACAATTAACCCTCCTTGGTTTGTTGAAAGTGTTAACCATTCCGTTGCACCGCTCTAACAATTGGTATCAGAGCTTGATTTGATAGTAATTCAAAATGAGGGTGCCTATATCAATAAACCTTCGTTGTTTATTGGAGAAAACTATTCTTTTTGGAAAGTGAAAATGCAAATTTTCATGGAATCTATTGATAGTGAAATTTGGGAAATTGTCACTAATTGTCCTTTTGTTCCTACTATGCTTATTAAAAATTTGCAAGAACCCAAACCGTGATAACAATGGAATGCTGAAGATAGAAGAAGATTCCAACTTGATGTTAAAGCTCGTAATATTATATCATCTACTCTAACTGTTGATGAGTTTTATAGGATCTCAACATGTAAAAAGGCTCAAGAAATGTGGAAGACGCTGAGAGTCACCCATGAAGGAGCTATGATGTTAGAAGAGCTAGAAGAAATACTCTAATCCAAGAGTATGAGATGTTCCACATGAAGCAAAGGGAAACAATTATAGATGTCCATAAAAGCTTCACGCATATTGTGAATCATCTCATTGGGTTAGGTAAGTCCTTGAAAATGAGGAATTAAATATAAAAGTTCTTAAATCTTTGGACAGGTCTTGGTAACCAAAGGTGACGACAATCAGTGAGTCACAAAATCTCAACACCATGTCAATGGCTGCATTGTTTGGTAAGTTAAGAGAACATGAACTAGATCTCGGAAGATTGAACGAGGATAACGAAAAAGGAAAGAAAAAGACTTTGGCATTCAAAGCAAATCTTGATAAAAGTCTTAAGGAAGACGACGACTCTGAGGAAGATGAAGAAATGGGTCTCTTCATTGAGAAATTTAATAAGTTCATGAAGTTCAAAGGAAGAAGAAGATTCAAAGGCAAAATGAAGGAAAACAAGGAATCTTTGTCAAATTATCGTTGCTATGATTGCAATAAGAAATGACACATGAAGGCAGATTGTCCAAATCCAAAGAATGGTGAAGAAAGAGGCCAAAAGAAATTCTTTAAGAAAAAGAAGGCATGTATTGCATGGGAGGAAGACAATGAATCTACAACAAGCTCAAGCGACTCTGATGAGCAAGCTATGTTGAATGGCTGATGACCTCTCTAAAAATCAAGTAAGTTCCTCTAGCGATTATGAAGATTCAAATTATAGTGAAAGTGAATTACTTAACACATATAAAGAATTATTAATTGAATCAGAGAAATTAGATAATGCTCATAAGAAATTGAAGAAAAAATTTAAAGAATTAAAATCAAATCATGATTATAATTATGAAAATAGAAATAAAAATGAATATAAAACAACCCATAGAGTTTGAGTAAAAGAAGGGACTACTTATAAGAACTCAAATGTTGTTACTTGTTTTTATTGCATGAAAAAGGTCATACATCAAATAAATGTAGAATAAAACATTATGGTGTTTCAAGTGGAGAGTTTACTTGGGTTATAAAATAATTTAAATATTTGTGTAAGTAACCCAAAAGACCCAAATAAGTATTTTTGGGTACCAAAATATTATTTCTCTATTTTGTAGGTTATTTCAAAATTAAGGAAGAAGCTTTTGGGTGTGCACAAAGTATGGTTTGTCAAATTAAGGGGAAGGTTTTAGAATGAAATTTTTTTTTTTTTAAAGCTCTTTCTCAATTTTGTTTAAGTTATTCAATAAGGAGGAATACTTCTTTACACTTCTTTTATTTATTTGTTATGACTTCTAAATTTATTATATTTACTATGTTTGAATTATGCCTCATGTTTCCCTTTAATAAAAATTATGATAACTATTATTTATTTGTTTTGCCTTATTTTTTTTACTTATATTCAAGAAGGAGTTTTATATTAAGGGGGAGAAATTATTTAATTATACATAGCGTCTTTTTAATAATGATAAAAAAGGGAGAGAAATATGTTTAAAGGCTTGATTATATTTATCTCTTATCTACTAATCTCTCTCCTTTAAGTTATGTATGAGTTACAGATCAGTACATGTTAAAAAAAGCTTTAAATTAAAATATTTTTGATCATCATAAAAAAGGGGAAGATTGTTAGCATAAAGCTAAAGAGAAAATTTTTTGATGAAGTCTCAAAGTCAAGTCTCAAGTGCTCTTTTTGTAGGAAGATCTTCATGAAGACTTGTTTTTATATTAAAGCCTTATGGTCAGACCACTCTATGCCTGCTTTCATAAACCTCATGTATTACTCTACTCATATTAAGGTCTCATGGTATAAACCAAATATACTATTCCCGGTAGTAAACATCTTTTCATAATTAATGATTTCTTATATTCACCCGAATATTTCAACAAATCATATCTTCTCATCCACCTAACTCAATCATGTTCGTTCTCTAATCATAAATTGATAATAATCCATTTTTGTGTCAATATCCAAAATAAAATAAACCTATTGTCATATATCATACTCTTGTTATAATCTTATCTTTCCCATAACGAGTACAAACTCAACATAATTTCACCAATCAAAGGTTATAGATCAACCAAATTTTTTTATGACGTTACAAAAAAAATTTATTCTTAATACAAGTTCCACATTTAGGATCTAAACTAGTAAATTGAATCATAATTTACCTATAATCTTGGGTAAAAATTTCAGTTCGATCATTAATAAAGTGAAAATTTGAAATTTTGCATCCATAATTTCAGGAACATAAAATTTAGATCCTTAATAAACACCACTTAGTTTTTAAAAAAATGGAACAGTCAAAATACATCAACATGTCTTAGGAATTACATATCTAAATTTTAGGTTAATTTAACGGTTAACTAGGTAGAAATTGAGATTCATAGAACTTGAAAACATTATTCAATTGGGTTGTCGCCTCTATAAAAATTGCGGAGTTAATTTCTCCAAGTACAGACATCTAGTTACAAATTCGAGTGGTCAAAATATAGTAATATATTTCTGGAATTATTTATCAAAATTTCCAACTTAATCTATCGACAAAAGAAGGGGAATTTAGATTTTTCCAATATAAATTAGAGATAGAAATAAAGTGATGGTCATTCTACCTAAAATTTTAATATTATTTCCTCTAAGTACAATTCTCAAATTAAAGATTCTGATGCTCAAAGTTAATTTCTATGTTTTATAAACTATGTATTAAATTTCCATATTGATGTAACGATAGACTAAGTAACAATTAGAGTTGTAAGATAGGTTTGGAAAAAAAGACATAATCAAAATTTTAAATTTCACAATTTGATTGAGTATTTACTCCCACAATTTTATAGTTTGCTTATTCAACATAATAAAATGTATTCATAACAGATTTTATACAAAATGAATATATTACAAAATAAATTAACAATAATAAAATATCATAATATAAATATTATGAGAAACTAAGAAGTTGAATTTGGCATAGCTGGTTAGACAACTTCTTATCCTTCCAAAAGAAATGCAATAAAAAAACACAATAAAAGTCCTGGGAAAACAAGAAGTTGAATATGACATAGCCGGTTAGACAACTTCTTAAAGATTTCAGATCATACAAAAAAAAATAAAAGACTCAAGGTTAGCTCCTCTTACCTGATTCTTGCTCCTTCTTGGATGAAGAACACCTCTTTAGAAGCTCTTGCTACCTTATCTACAACTCAGATTCTAGTCCTAATATCTCCTTATTTTTGACGAAAGCCTTTCTCAATTTCATTCTCCCTCCCCCTCCCCCAAAACTTCATTTCTCACCCCTATTTATAGTTGAAGTTCGGGTTACAGTAGCAGTACTGTAGTTGTACTACATTTTACTGTAGCAGTATTGTAGGTATACTACAATTCATTGTACTACATTTTTCCTGTAGAAGTACTGTAGCAACACATGATTCACAAGGTATTCTTACTGTAGCACTGTACATATTTCACTGTAGCACTATACGTATTTTATTGTAGCATTTACTGTAGCATTATACATAAAATTATTATTTTATTTCAAAAAAATCTAAAATCTTAATTACAACTATTTTCAAGGGTCTTATAGACTTCTTTTAGTATACCGCTCATCTGGTTTCTTGTGATTGCAATGCGAGTAATGAGAGACGCTCGTTCGATCCCACAATGGGCACCAAAATGTTTCAAAATGGTAGGGTACAAACTTGTTGACAGTCTCCATCATTGAATATTGTTGAGTTTTGACATGTTTGTCCTTACCGTTTTGGTGCCCTTGTTGCGTTTTGTGGTTGCACGGGTGCTGGGTCGGTAACTGCTCGGTTTTCATGTTGTCCAAAGTTTGCTTGGATGGTACCCGTAGAAGGTACTCCAATTCTAGAGTTAGTAGATGACTGATCAGTTAACAATTAATATAGTGATGCATGTTATGTGCATGTATATGAAAGTTATACCTTAGAACTTTATTTATAGTAGTTGTTATGGGCTTTTATGGTTTTATCGATCTAATCACAACCCAACCATATAGACATTAATAGATTGATTCTTCATTGGCTACAAGGTGATGTCCAAGAGGATGGCGTTGAGTGGCCTGCCAGAGCAACGACTCACAAGAGCTCGTCCCCAAGTTGTTGTCCAAGAGTAGTCAGCCTAGAGGAGCTTGACCAAGAGGAACTCTACCTAGAGGAGCTCAACCAAGAGGAGCTCTACCTAGAAGAGCTAGACCTAGAGTGGTCGATCTTGAGGAGCTCGACTTAGAGTGGTTAGTCCATAAGAGTTCGACCCAAAGAAGCTCCACCTAGAGTGATTAGTCCAGAAAGTCACCAATCTTTGGAGTTAGATAGTTTAATTGATGATTGACCATCTAAGCTTGACTGGACAAACATACAATACACTATCCAATAAGTATCTCCTTCCAAAACAAAAACCTTATCATGGATGAATTTGCTTTTTTCTTCGTATAAGCTTCCTTCTATGTTGGAAATCTAAGTAAGTGTAAGTTTCACATTGAGTAAAAATGAGAAAGTTAAACACCATATAAAATTAAAAATTCATAAATTTATTGTTTTTAAGGTTTTGATTTGAGATTATTTCAATTATGTGAGTTGAATTTGTTTTATTGATACGGTGTCTTTTTACTAATGAGTTGAATTTCTATTTTATTGATATTGAATGTTTTCGATAATGAATCTCTAACAAAAGACCAACAATTACTAACTCTTCGAACTTTTGAAGTTAGAGCTTCTTATTGATCAACTTGCCTCAAATCAAGGTTGCAATTCTTGATTGTTCAAGAAAAAGTGCGAAAAGTCATGTGCTAGTTTTATTTTATCACGAGCACCAAAGGGTCTTGCATAAGAACATGTTATCATGACCCATATATCCAACAAAACTCATAAATTTAAGAGATTATAAAGTTAAAATTAAAAGTTATAACACCAACATTTATTAAAATTGAATTAGAATAATAAACTACGTCAAAATATGTCCAATCAATAACAATATCAATGAAAATAAGAAGTTATAGAGAAAAAAAAAATTAAAAACTTAGTAAATTTCAACACATAGATAATCAATTCCATCTTTATTTGAACATTGGACTTTCATCTCAATTTGAACTCTGAAATTCACCTTTAGTGCCTACATTTTAGGAAAATCATCAAACAAATTCTCATACACATCAATTAATAAATGACATTTAAATGAAACATATCTCATGGTATCAAGCAAATTAAATTGCACCTTAATATTCAAAATTTCATGAATAATATCTCAAAATGAACATTAATCTTAGTTTTAATGGTTTTAAGAAATAATTTACTTAAGATCAATGTTGATTAGTTTCCCTCTAGCTCATTCTCCATGTCTAGCAAATGGGGAAAATGAACTCATTTACTATTTGTTTGAATTTGAAGACCGATTCGCCATTTACTCCAAAAGTAAAAGAATGTATAAAAACCAAAATGTAATATACACAGAAATCGAGAAAAGTTAATGATAAATATGATAAAAGAGAAGAAACGTACTAATATAATGGATTATGAATAAAATTACAATCAATTATGTAAGTTAATAATTTATTAATAGTTATAATTAAAATAGAAATATTAAAATAATAAATAAGCTAAATAAATTTGAATTTTAATAACTTATATAATAATTTATTTTGATATGCTATTATTTTAAAAATATTGTTTTTATTTATTAAATTTTATAATCACTTTTATTTTAATTTATCAATAAAAAATGAGCTACAGGTAACTAATCAACATTGATCTCAATAAGTTTTCACTCTGCATAGCTTTTATTTTAATTTATAATTTATTTTAAAACTATTTTTATATTAAAAGAATTTTGAAAATTTATTTTACAAGTTATTTTTTAAATATGTACTAACAATTTCTTTCTTACTTTAAATAATTTAACTTTTCACTCTTTTTATTCTTTTCTTTCATTTGTTTTACTCTCTTCTTCGTCCAAAAGACACAACATTTATTATTTGCACTAGTTTAATCCTTCTTATTTATTAGTATTTATATATTCTACAGTTATTTTTTTTTAATTTTCATTACAAAAAAAACGACTAATAAAAATTAAAGTTTTTTTTATATAATTATCTATACTATCTATACTACTATATAAATTAAATTCTCTCTTTTAATATATACATTTTATTTCTAATTTTACTCTTTTAATATTATTTTAAATATAAATAATTATTTTATTAATTTTATTTACTTTTAAAATGTAACTGTTTTTTGGTTTTTCTATTATTATATTTCACTATTCTTTTAAACTAAAATATCTATTTATAATAAAATATTCATCTAAAAAATTACCATAGTAAAATTATAAAAGTTATTTAAATTTATTTGTATAACTATAATAATAATAATAATAATTTTATTACATTGTTATGATAAAAAAATTGAATATAAATATGTTTTAACTAATTTAAATAATACTTTTTAATTAATTTTATTTTAGAAAATGTTTGCAGACACCACATGGTTTAGGTGTTTTGACCTGTCTGTATATATTCACAGTCAATAAAAAACTTATGAAGCAAGTAGTTAGCACGCGACCACGCGTAGAGGCATGATTCGGTTCGCAATTGCCACTGACTCCATTTGAAAGGAAAACAAAACCTTTTCCTCTTCTCTTCTCTTTTCTTCTCCATCGCTTCACTCATACTTTCCAACAATCCTTCATTTTCCTTCCCATTACAAACAAACCCCATTGCTCACTCAACCAAGGTTCTCATTTCTTTCTTTTTCTTTCTTTCTTTCGTTCATTGTTCTCTTTCTCTTTTTCAATGTTGAAATGTATATGCTTTCAACCACTCTTACGTCCTCAACTTGCTCCTCTGTTCTTATTTCCCTCGCATTCGCTTAGGTATTCCGCGTTTAGTTTCCTTCGTGTCATTTGCTTTTCTGCTTTCTTGTTTGCTTTTATTACTTTCATCATAAATGCATGCTTCTTTGCTTGGGCTTCTTTATGCTGGTAATCGAGTACGTAATGATCGATTTTTAGTTTCCTTTTATAGTTAATATTGGAGAGTGTGTAAAACTACGAATTCTGATGTGTTTTTGTTGGTGAATATATATTTGGGAGTTTACTGCAAATGTTAATTTGGATTAACAAGGATTGATGCTTAGGGGTTAGATTCCCCCTCGCCTTCCAAATACCGATTACAGAAAAAGTTAGGTTTTAGTTTAATGCTTTTCAAACATCCTTCAGTTAAATATTTTACTATCCCTTTAAAGAAAATGCGAAGGTAATGTCTGTGGTTTGTATTTATTCTGTATATGCTAATAACCACTTCAAAAGTAATCTATTGTTAATATGATGCCCAGTTTGAAGTGTGTTGCAATAAAACAAGTTCTTGTTGATTTATTTATTTTTTTTGGATTTTCTAGGTTAGTGGATGGTCTGAGCTTTTTGTCATGGAGACTAGGGAACATATTGTTGTTTCACACAAAAAAGCAACCCTTACACCTAAGGCCATAATACACCAAAATTTTGGCAATAAGGCTTCCTATGTGGTAGAGGAAGTGAAGGAGGTTCATCAAATTGAATGTCCTGGATTGAGTATTCCACAAATGGGTCCCTGCCTTTATCGTTGCACATTACAGCTTCCAGAACTTTCTGTCATTTCAGGGACCTTTAAAAAGAAGAAGGATGCAGAGCAATCTGCTGCCGAGATTGCTATAGAGAAGGTATCACTCATTCTGATCAGTCTTAAAAACAAGCATAAGATACAGCTTATGATATAAACAGCATTTACTTGTATTCAGTTACAGTTATTTTGAATCGAGCTACTGCCTTATCTCACATGCCTTTTGGAATTTATTTATTTATTCGAACAAGCATTCTGTAAGTCAACAAGAAGAGGTAGAACCAGTAAATGACTAATTGCTCATGCTGTTACATTTGGCTATAACTGATATTTTTAGTCATGCTCTGAAGATGATTGTGGTCAAGTTTGTAGGATGGTTTTGTTTTCTTGAAATTGAGAAAGTCAGTGAGTTTGCCATTGTGTGAATCGTAGTCTTTTGTCTCTTCCAGTGTAATTGAGTGAGTCTTTTAAGTAATATAATGATGTTTGTGTAATGTATCATTCAATTCACTGGAATTTTCCATTAATATTTCTTGTTTTTTGATTGATGCCCTGTTTTGGAGACTGGGGTGCACTTTTAATGTGGCCTTGATTCCATTTTCCTGATTCATTGTCTCATTGTTTCCAATAGATTTGATGCTTTAGAGAAAAACTATCGAATTTGTTTGATTCTGAAAAGTGAACAAGTTAGTGGTACAACGTGCAGCTCATGTATATATAAAATCAAAGCTATGGTAAAGACCGGCTAACTAAGCTTCATAACAGACTGATTAAGATGCAGCTGTCACTAAAAGATGTTAACATATCAAGATCCAGCTATCCACTGATTACTTATACTTACGCAAACAGAAAGAGAAAGAAAAACATACAGTATAGACACAAGTATGTGAGGTGCTAATACATCTGAGTAAGTATACACTAAACGTTTCAAACTAAATATAATTTCTCAAAAATGTTATGGATATGCATGTATCTTTTTGCCCAACAACGAATGTATTACTACAGTATGTTTTGCATGTGTACATTGTGGTATGGTATTATTGTGATATTTTCTTATATTTATTTCTGCTACATTGGAACTGGATTTATACTGTTATTATATCTTTTATTCAAGTGTTTATTGTCATAAGGATTATGTCATTTTAACTTCCATAATACTACGCAGCTTGGCATATGTATAGAGACCATTGATCCCACTCCACAAGGAGCACAAGAAAGTTTAGTAGCTCGAATCGACTTCATATTTTCCGAAAAGGTAGGTAAGGCATTTTAACTTTGTAGATTAGGTCATGAAGCAAGGACACTCCTCTTTGAAGTGTTGTAGTGTTAAACACATTTCTGATATGAACACATCCCTAACACCCATTAGATATGTGTCTTACCCTCCCAATTAGGTTTGCTATTAAAAATTTATTTTGTTAGTTCAGAGATGTAAGATGACATGTTTGTATGTCTTAGACAATTGAGTTGAAAAGCCAGCAAAGTATAATATATTGTATGAAAAAATGATGTCTCACTTTTTTGTCTTGTTCTTCTATAATTTAATTTTAGTAAAGAGTTTACAATTATCTTTGGCAGCTATATCATGGTTACAAATTACTCAAAACGAAATTTAATTTTTTTATGGCATGCTGCTCTGACATTATCTATTAGTGAATTTTAAATCAGTCTGATACGCAATTTTCTTTTCCATTTGGTACATCTACAGTTTCTTTTATGTGATCATCCTCTTAGTGGTCACATTCGAGCAACTTTGCGGAGTAAAGGTGATCTTTGCGGTTCAATTCCTATTTCTGTCCTTGCTGTGTATGATGCAAAGCTTCTCAGCTTGTGTAAATGTATTAATCCTGATGTGGAAACCAACCCATTTTTGGTTATTTCATACATAAAGAGTGCCACTGCAAACTTGTATCAGTATCTTGCTACTTCTGAACAACATCTCTGTATTAGAAGGCTGACTCCGTATCCACAAGATATTGTAGAGTCATTGATGAAGGAACATGATTCACTAGAATGCATTCAGGTTGCTGCGATACGCATTCCTAGTTCAGTGGAACAATCTATTGAACAAGTTACTCTTCGTATTTCTTTAAGAGAATACTACCTTGATGTCATTGCAAATGAACTTGGTTTAGAAGATGCTGCCAATGTTATGATTTCAAGGTATGGTGATTGATGACATTACAGCAAAGTTTCTGAGTTTCATTGATAACTTATTCTTGACTTCTTGTTCTCTACAGGAATTTAGGTAAAGCTTCTTCTGAGACAAGACTGTTCTTTACTGCTCCAAAACCATATCTACTAGATCTGTCTTCTAAATTTGCAATCGGAAAAGAAACCCTTTATTTAATGGGATCTCTGAATGTAAGGGCAAGTTACTTTGCTGGGCAAGATATAGCTGGAGATGCAATATTAGCATCGATTGGATATACACGAAAATCTAGAGATATTTTCTATGAGGATGTATCGGTTCGGTTATATTACAGGTCTCTTTAAATTCAAGTGATTTATTGAATTGTTTATTGCATAGTTGTCAAACTTAAATTGCCTTTCAGAGTAAATTACAAGTTATGATTAAAAAAAAGATGTTATTATCTCATGCACTTTTGCTGTTTCATAGTGGCCTACCAAAGTATTCTTTTGCTCATGAATCTATGTCTCTGCAAATTGAATGTTTGCAATTGGACTATATGAAAGAGTCTATTATTCTTAAACTCAAGTCTTCCTGCTCTTCTGATAGAACTGAACCAGGGGTTGTAAAAGAATTTTATTGAATATTTAGGATATTGGATAGACCCTGTTTTCTCCCCACTCTTTTCTCAGATGACTGATATTTCTCTCTAGCGCCTCTTATTTATAAGCAACATAACATATTTAAATTACTCCAGCTCAATAAACTAGCTACGCAACTAAGAATGGTGTATGGATGCCTAACATCTTCAGTTTCGTATGTCATGTGTTACTCATTTTGAGTCTGAGTCATTTGTCCCATGAATTCATTTGTCAAATATTTATTTTGATGAACATCAACTTGTAATTTTGTCTTTTTTCGGCAATAGCCAATGAAAATTTTCGACCTCTATGTCTGTAGAATTGTTTTAGTTTGCATCATTTACGGATGGTTAGATTTCCATCACAGGATGCTTCTAGGGAAGACACCAGGTGGCATTTACAAATTATCCAGGGAGGCAATACTTGCATCTGAGTTGCCATCAAAATTCACAACAAGAGCAAACTGGAGGGGTTCTCTTCCCAGGGATATACTTTGTATGTTTTGCCGCCAGCACCGTTTGTCCGAACCTCTCTTTTCATTTCATCCTTTCAAAACATCGTCATTATTATCAGGATCATGTTTGAAGGTTGCAGAATCTGGTGACAACGTGATTGAGCATATCAATGGGGTCTGTGTAACAAGTTCAATGCATTCAGATTCAGAGTTGTTTAAATGTGAAATAAAATTACTTTCTAGGTGTGGAGATTTAATAATTTTGTGTTCTCCAAAGGATGGTTATAAAAAGCAGAATGACGCTATTCAGAACGCTTCATTGAAAGTTTTATCATGGCTGAATATGTGGTTTAAGAGTAGGATTGTTACTTTTGAGCGGCTTTGTGAGACTGCAGACGACTTCAATATCCAGATTTATTCCAACAACATTATCAGTGAGATTTTAGCAGGTCAATCAACACACAATGGTCAGCTTAATGCAATTCAATGCAATAATATAGTTGAATCAACCTATATGAATTCATCATTTGACATGCTGGGGAATATGGTGCAGTCTTTAAAGATAGAAGGACCATATTCTGGTGTCTGTCCATGCAATGGATCTTTACCTTGTATAAGGTATTCAGTGTCTTTGGCTGTGGAGAGTCAGAATGTCAAAGAAGTTATTGAAGTATGTGATGAGTTTGAATTTGAAGTGGGAGTCGGTGCTACAGTTTCATACATTGAGGAGGTTGTGATGCAGATGTCTGTTGGCCAGTACGCTTACTTCTCTACAAACTTCCTCTCTTCTGATTTGATTTTTGCTTCAGCTGGTGAATCAATCAAAATGTTGTCGTTGTTATCATCTAGTGAGTTGTTTTCTCTCAATTCTCACCCCTTCCCTGGTTCAGTTTGGGGTTAAATTGCTGACTGTCATGGCTTTATATTTTATTTTTCAGAAGACTGTTGTGTAGAATATGAAATAAGTTTGATCAAGGTTGCTGAACCTCCAGAAGAAAGAATGGAGCAGGCTCTTTTCAGCCCTCCTCTTTCGAAGCAAAGGGTCGAATTTGGAGTGCAACAAATTCTAGAATCTCATGCTACTACGTTGGTATACAAACTGTTTCATCTTTGATCTTCTTTGGTTAACCTAAATTATTAATTTGACACTCTCCTTCATGTCAGATTGATTTTGGATGTGGATCTGGAAGCTTGTTGGAAGCTTTGTTAAATTATCCAACGTGTTTGGAGAAAATGGCGGGTGTTGATATTTCACAGAAGGGTCTTACCCGTGCTGCCAAGGTCACATTATATTCACTTTCATTTAACAAAGTTTTTATTTGTTAGAATTTGTTGGAAGTCTCACATCGACTAGAGATAAGACCAATTCAGTATATATAAGTGGGTGCAAACCTCACCCTAAAAGCCGGTTTTATGGAATTGAGTTAAGCTTAAAGTCTATTTCTAACATGGTATCAGAGCCATAGTTACAACCTATCCTAGCGATAATTTGTTGTTTGCTGGGCATATTGTTCCACCCGCGCCGCTATCAGACCACCCATGTCGAGATGTATATACCTCGGCATGAGGGGGTGTGTTGGAAGTCCCACATCGATTAGAAATAAGCCAATTCAGTGTATATAAGTAGGTGCAAACCTCACCCTAAAAGCCGGTTTTGGGAGGTTGAGTTAGGCTTAAAATCTTACAATATGTGCATTGAGGATGCATACTACGACCACCACGTCCTCCTCGGTTGCTTCTGCCTCCTCCTCTTCCTTGTGTACCGAGCTTATGCATAAGAAGAAGATAGATCTTAGAAGTATGCCGAAGGGATGTGTACCGAGCTTATGCATAATATGGAAAAGGCTTTTATTTTGTCCATTATGTGTGCCAGTCTTTTGTTTGTTCATTAGTTGATGTTAGGAAATTCTTGCTATGTACATAATAGTGTCCGTTATCATAGAAAATATCTAGGTAAACACTTTCATTATTTCTTTTGTTGAAGGTGTGTTTTTTTCAGTTGAGGGAATTTTTTAATATTGGAGGATGATATCTTTGATTAAATTGACAGCTGACTAGTATTCTATACAATACGGAAATTTTCATAATGAAATTGTTTTGTCCGTTCGAACCAGCCCGCTTAGTGAAAAAAATACTTTGTTGTAAAAATATTACTTTGGTAGTAAAGCTGCTTTGTTTTGTGTGCACATATTTTGCAGGTGCTTAATTCAAAATTATCTACAAATTCAGATGCTGGTGGGCTATGGACAGGCGTACAATCAGTAATTCTTTATGAAGGTTCAATTACGAATTTTGGCTCTCAGTTGCAAGGATTTGATATCGGCACTTGTTTAGAGGTAAATTTCATTATCCGTTGTTTATTTTGTTCTGCCCTTGTTAACTTCGTTTTGACATGGCTGTCGTCATGTTAGACGTCATTTCTATTCTTTCTTCAAGTCAATAATATATGATTTTATTATTCTTGAGTTTAGAATATGTTGGCTCTCTGATAAACGAGTTTGCCATCAATAACTTAGGGTTTAATTTGTGAAATTGCATTGTGCCGTATGCTTTCTTTATGACTTGTCAATGTTCACATTTTGTCTTCAAGCACCTTAGCCTGGTGTAATGCTGCCAGTGATCTTTATCATTTGTTAGAATGTACAGTCTTAAATAGGATTTATTGTACTTTGTGCTGAACCTAGTCCCTAGGAGCATGCTTTGTGCTAGACCTAGTTCCTAGGAACATCTTCTAGAGTTCTCTTCTCATCCATTGTATCTAATGTATCTCAAACTACTATAAATATGAAAACCTAAGGAGCAGAATATACTCTCTCAATTTCATTATAATTTCTTTGTATTTTTTTTCAAGTTCATTCTTAAACTACTGCATTGTCATAACTAGTAATAATTTTACTTGTATAGCTATTTTTTACTTCCTGCACCAGTTCACGGCAAATATACTTCGTAGTTTATATTCATTAGTTGAATTGGTCTTGTATTATGCTATCACTTTCATGTTCCTATGTCCTGTGGTTACATAGTTTTCTTTTATGCAGCACTACTATGACCTATGAATCAACTTATATGAATCGATGATACAATGCAGGTAATTGAACATATGGAAGAAGATCAAGCTTGTCTATTTGGGGACGTGGCATTAAGTTTTTTTCGGCCAAGGATTCTCATTGTTTCCACTCCAAATTTTGAATACAATGTAGTACTCCAGAAATCGAATCCTCCAGCCCAAGAACAAGAGGAATTAGACGATAAAACCCTCTTACAATCATGCAAGTTTCGTAATCACGACCACAAATTTGAGTGGACCAGAGCACAGTTCAGACAATGGGCATCTGACTTATCTACACGGCACAATTACAAGGTGGAGTTTAGTGGTGTTGGTGGTTCTGCTGATGTTGAGCCCGGCTATGCTTCGCAGATTGCCGTGTTTAAAAGGGATTGGGAACTTGAAGATGATGTACTGAAGCATGCTGACGAGCACCATTATAATGTTATATGGGAATGGAATAGTAGAAAGGAATAAACTATTTGGTGTTTGAAAACTATAGTGAGATAAGTAGAGTTATTTTATTCAGGTAATCAGATTGCTGGTGATTTTGAAAGCAGAGTAGCAAGGTAGAAATGATGCTTGGAAAAGACTAGGTGAATTGAAAGGTTTATGTAGTTGGGTACTGACTAGGAAAAAAAGGATAGTTGATATATTTTCATCCATTGCATTTCGTTTTAGTGTATATTGCATCGATTACCTATGTTCCATGAAGAATAAAGAACTTCGAATTAGAATACCATGTGGAGCTCTAGTTGTGATAGATTTTAATATTTTACTTTTCATACTTTAATCATTTCTTTTTTTTTTAAATTGTCCATATTTTCATCTATATTTTAATTCTTTAATATTTTGGGAATGAAATATGACTATTAGAATAAAATAACACAATGTGAAAAGATAATTTTTCAAATAAAAGAAAGATGAATTTAAGAGAGTGAAAAATAACGAAAGAGAAGAAAAAAAAAGTGAAATGTAATTATTTGAATTAAAGGAGAATAATGAAAAGAAAAAAAATTGTAAATATTCGTAAATTATATATAAAGTGTAATATATAAAAATATTTTAATTAATAGAATTGTAAAAATAAAATTGAAACAAACATAAATTATTCTTAGTTTAGGGCGAGACAATTACTTACTCAAACAATTCAACGGGAGATAAAAACGACAAAAAGTAGCGCGTTAGTGTTGGTTTATGTTCGAATATGTCACTTTATCACGTGGAATGAGCGCACGAGAAGGGAAGAGAGAAGTTTGAAAATAAACTAGGCAAGAGCGAGTAAATATAAGAGAAGAAGGGTTTGGTTTGCGTTGTGTTGGTTGGTCACTGATCTTACTTGAGTGGGTTATTATGAAGTCGTATAGATTGTCGGAACTAGGCGATGCTGAGCTTCGCAGCCTAATTGCTCGTCCTCGTATCGATTTCTCTTCCGTTTTCTCTCTGGTCTGCCCCTCTCCGTCCGTTCACTCTTTCCCTCTTTATCACCGTCGTTTTCAATCTCTCACACTTCTCTTTGCAGGTCAACCCCATTCTTGACGATGTTCGACAAAGAGGCGATGCTGCTGTCAAAGAGTGAGTTCGTGCTTCTTTCTTCTTTGCTCTTTTCATTCCCCTTTGTCACTCTCGTTACGATCATTTTCAACCTCACAATTTTTTCCGTATTTGTGTAGATATACTTTGAAATTCGACAATGTTCAATTGGATGACATTGTTCAACTTGTCGCCGACCTTCCAGATCCACTGGTATTTTTTTTTTTTGATTATTCGTATTACCGTTCCGTTATTTGTTTGAAGTATTCAAGTTATTCAATTTTGACTTTCTGCATTGCATTGTAGCTTGATGCGCATGTTAAGGAAGCTTTCGATATCGCCTACAGCAATATATATGCCTTTCATGCTGCTCAGAGGACTCCTGAAACAAATGTTGAGAACATCAAAGTACGATAAAATCTTATTCTTAACGTATTCACGTTTCATTAGTGGACCTGGGTGTGGCTTCTTTTCTGAAACTTCTTTTTGAGTTGGTTCTTGTAGGATTATCTTGCCAGTAGATAATTCGAGCTCTAATAAAATAAAATACCTTTTACTTACTTTACTACACTTAATTGAACTAGTTATAATTATATAGAGTTAATTATAATTTTGGTTTTTCAAGTATTATAATTCGACTCGACTGTTCTAGTCCATAAGAAGCGCGGACACACGATACAACTAAAGTAATATAAAACACGGCTCTAATATATTCCACGGTTAGAAATAGAATAAGTTTCCTCTGTTTTTGTTCTTAGCCACCGTCACCACCTGCTTCCTGCCGCTGCACAGTCTTGTCTCAGGCTAGGTCCACAACAGAAGTTGGGACCTCTAGAGACTGATACCTTGAGAAATGTGCTGACACTGACCCACCACTACCACATTTTCGAGGATGCGTGGCATCACTTCCAGCGCGTTTTACACCTCCTCACTTCCAACACATCCAAGGAGTGGGCCATGCCCCGCCTAAGGTGTCCTTCACTCTGTTCTGCACGCATCTATTGTGTTTCTGGGTCAAAGGCGTGTGTTGGAAGCAGGAAAACGGTTTCCAGTGATAGCCTCCGAGCTTTATAGGTTCTAGTCCACCTAGTTCCAATCGTGCAAATTAAATCTTTGGGGTATCATAATTATACGATTTTAGTCTCTATGTTAGTTTGTCGTTAACATGACAGTTAACATGTTTCATGAACATATGCTATCGTGATTCAATTGCAACTTTTATCCCTTCTTAGACCACAATCATGAAGGCCTAGAAGTGAAATTAAGTCATATCACTAAATGTTTTAGACATCATATTAGCTGCACGTCACATTCAATGTTATCTCAGCAAAATCTTTTAAATTTTAAATAGAAAACCGACGAAGGGACCAGATTAAAATATGACACAAGTGCAATATTTGAAGGACTCAATTGGTGCAATAGGACATAGGGGGACCAAAATTGCACGACTGAGAAGCTAAAATTGCAATTAAGCATTTTTACTATTCCTTTTGGTTGTATTGTATATGCATCCCTTCTCTGGATTGGTTTTTACTATCTATTCTCTGCTGATGACAAGTTATTTTCTTTTCATTATCTTCCCTTCGTGTCTGTCTTATGTTAGTCTTTTGAGATTTCTGAAAATGTCAGGGAGTCCAATGCAAGCGAGTTTCAAGAAGTATTAATACTGTGGGCCTTTATGTTCCAGGGGGAACTGCTGTGCTACCTTCAACAGCCCTGATGCTTTCAGTTGTAAGTTGAATTTATTTCTTATTAGTTTGTGTATTGCTCTCCATCCTATAGTGGCATCGGGATTGTTGATAATCATCATCAACTTCTTATCAGATTTTATTAATCTTTGACTGTTTTATTTATGTGCAGCCTGCTCAGATTGCTGGATGTAAAACTGTCGTCCTTGCTACTCCTCCAGCTCAGGATGGCACTATATGCAAGGTACTCATCTTTATTGTATAAAAACATATTTGAGGGTAGTATCTTTTCGGACTAATGTTTTTCTCTGCAGGAGGTAGTGTATTGTGCAAAGAAGGCAGGGGTTACTCACATCCTCAAAGCTGGCGGAGCTCAGGTTTGAAGCATGATAAAATTTCATCCTTGTCTTATCTGTTTCAATAGTTTGAAGTTGATATCCTTATGTTTAATTTAATTTTATGTTTGTGTGTTTGTATTAATGATTAAACAATCATTAATTTGACATTGTTTGACACTATAGGCCATATCTGCCATGGCTTGGGGAACTGAAACTTGTCCCAAGGTAGATCCGTTTTACTCATTATAATTTCATTTGTTTTATTGTTGAAATTTACGTTCATTTATAGTTTATAGCTATTAGATTGAGCTCATTTCTTTTCTTACTATTGCATGTTATAGTATGTGGACTTGATTTACTTAACTTTTTTTATATCTGATAAGGAGCTGAGACCTCCTGTTAGGAGTGTCTACAGTAAGCAAAATAGGAGGGACACAAGTGATGAGACCATTTATAATTGTAACAGAAATAACTAATAGCTAATACAGTAAGTTGGTTGTTGATCAGGTGGGTATTATAAAATGGGGGCTGGGTTAGGAAGGGGGTATCGTAATTGACTCAGATGTCTCCTGTTAGGAGTGTCTACAGTAAGCAAAATAGGAGGGACACAAGTGATGAGACCATTTATAATTGTAACAGAAATAACTAATAGCTAATACAGTAAGTTGGTTGTTGATCAGGTGGGTATTATAAAATGGGGGCTGGGTTAGGAAGGGGGTATCGTAATTGACTCAGATGTCTCGAAAACCTATAATTCAGTTTCCGTGCAAGTAATAAAAAATATTTCTTTCATTTTCTGATCCAGTTTGTATATTTTCCCCCACTACCTCTGGTAGGTTGAGCGTCTTAATGTATTCTTTAATTATTGAATTGTATATAGAATGAGTAGTATGAGAGAGAGGGTATTTACAATTTTATCAGACCTATAAAGAACCTAGTTTAATCTTAGTGCCGCAAACCATTATTTTTTTTTTGCATACCAGAAAGCATTTTACATTCTTTATTTTAAACAGAAGAAAACGTAACATGAAACAAAAAAGGAACTTTTAGATTGTTGAATAGCAAAAGGATATAAGAAAATCAACAGAATCATAGTAGTATTTTCAAGTAGTTTCTGAAAGAGAAAAAAAGTTGGTTTGTTTGAAAACGCTATAACCAACTGTGGTATTATGTTAGAATTTGCTCATATTCAAGATTTATAGGATCTATAAAATGTACTTTGTAGTTTGTAAAAGGTCCAGAACATTATTTGAAATTTCTCCATTTATGTTGTGACCGAAAAATTTAAATACTTCATAATTCTATTTTTTTTTTCATGATTTCTTATTTTGTGTTTTTGTGATAATGCTTTTGTAGGTTGAGAAGATTTTTGGCCCAGGAAACCAATATGTCACAGCTGCAAAAATGATTCTGCAAGTGAGCTGTGAAGCGTTGTTTCTCTCTATTATATTTTGTGCTTTACTCTTCAGATCTTATAGTTCTTCCTGCTTTGCATTACTGCTCAAAATCTTCTGCAGAACAGTGAAGCCATGGTTTCAATTGACATGCCAGCCGGTCCATCCGAAGTTTTAGTTATTGCTGACAAGCATGCGATTCCTCGTCATGTAGCTGCCGATTTGCTTTCTCAGGTTTAGTTAGTTCTAAAATTTTCTATATGATATATGAAAGGCTATCTACACTCAGTAAGAATTGATTATTTTTCTTTTTTACTCTTTTAGCAAGGTATCTCATGCTCTATCGTAACTTATTTAGGTATAACTAATTCTAATTTCTAGAAGTTTTTTCTCTGTATTATGATGTTAATTATTCCAAAACACAATTCAGTATGAATCGTGATGTCTGTTAGAAAAAAGACTTGCTTTTGTCTTCTAGATTATTCTGTAAAAGCTGTTTTGGCTGTGGCTGTCAATCATGTAGGGTACTAGGTGTTTTCTGTCAGCCATATGGTACTTATCTTTAGATTTAACATATGGATGAAGCATTTTTCTCTAAGACACTTCCACTAAAGTTGGTATCAAAGCATGTCTCCAGCAGCTGGAGGCCAATGCCACTTTCTCCAGCTACTACCAGATTTGGATCACCTCCTCAATACAAAATTGTGGTGGTCGTGAAGGCAGAATCCACTACACCCACGGTCATGCACAGCTTTTTTACGTGGCCTAGTCACCGGCGTGTGATGTGTGGCATGTGGTTTCATGCTGCCCTCGAGTGACCGCAACAGAGCCGCATCTCCTGTTGCCTTCTCCCAGCCCGACAGTCTTCCACTATTGGGGACCCTTTGAACCTTTAAAACATGTAACTCCTTTTGGAAGAAGACTTATAGTGTCTATGCAAATGATATTCAACACCTCTTATTTTTCCAATAAATTAGCATCTCCTAAATAGACAGTTAGATATATTGCGGTTTATATTAATTAAGGGAAAGTAGACTTTTTATATTGGTACTATTTATCATATTTATGTTTGGTTGCCATATATACTTTTATCATTCTTCATTATAAATATATTTTCCTATGTGTATTTTAGACACAAGGGAGATTAATCCTATACCTAATTTTCTACCAACTTGCATTTCTTAATCTGTGAAAGTCAGTCTATAGATAATTGATTCAGGTATTTCTAACATTAACCATATCTTTGGAAATAATTCCTTGTTCTCTTCTAATTCCTCATCTAAATTTCCTCACTTTATCGCAACCATTGATTCCAAAATTGCTTCTCATGGAGTTGGACAAATCTCTCTTTCTCCCTCCTTGAACTTATAATCTGTTAGGTTTCTTGGAAAAGAAACCTACTCAAGACACACTCACACACAGTAATCACAAGTATGAGTATAGGAAAAAGAATAGTATCTGTATTGAAATGTCTCCAACAATCATGTAGAGCCCGTAACTAGGGAGCCTAATCCCCCTCCCAGGACAATGTGTCCTGCAACTAACAAATGAAAACTCTCAACACTCCTCTACAACACCAAACTCTACCTTATATACACAGTTACACTTCCCGCCCTGCCTAACTGCTAAACAGTTAGGTAATTAATGTTTTCTCCTCCTTTCATACACTTTCCACTCTCTAACATAATCTGTACTTGTTTAAACCGTCCTTTTAGTCTAATCTCTTTTAATTGATTTAGTCTAATCTCTTTTAATTGATTAACTAAGTCGTTAAATTGCTCTTTAACATCTGGTGCAATTCTTCTGTAGTACAAGCATGGTACAGGTCGGCTGATTTACATATATAACATGAATCCAGAGGACAATGTTATCTTGCTCTTCCGCAGTGCCTTCTTTACCCTAATTGATATGACTTATGCTACAAGACTTGATGTTTGTTAAATCCAAGATCGACTTTCTTCGATTTTGATAAGTGTGGATGACTCATTATCATGCATGCGAGATAGATCTAATCTAGGCAGAAGATCCCATCCCTAAAAAAAAAGTGTAATCAGAGGGTGAAACCTTGCTTTGCAAAAGGGGAGTTCTTTCCCGCATCCATCCCATAAACCCCTGTCAAGCTTCTACTCATTCTCAATTCAGGAAAAGGTTTCCGGTTGCCATAAATAAAACCACAATCACACAGTCAACTCGAACAAAGAGCTTCTCGCCTACAACTGGTCCAATCTGGTGCAATTCTTCTGTAGTACAAGCATGGTACAGGTCGGTTGATTTACATATATAACATGAATCCAGAGGACAATGTTATCTTGCTCTTCCGCAGTGCCTTCTTTACCCAAAATCTCGCATGCATGATCTTGGATTTAACAAACATCAAGTCTTGTAGCATAAGTCATATCAATTACGAAGATATGTTAAGATTTCTTTTCATAAGAAATATGTTTTGTATCAATCTCATAGTGTTTTGTATCAACGTACTTGTCCCGAGTGATATCACCAAAAGAAAAAATAGACTACAAAGTGATATCGCCAAAGAAAAAATAGATTACAAGATGATATCGCAAAAAGAAAAAAATAGACTACAAGGTGATATCGCCAAACGAAAAAATAGATATTTATTTTAAAATACGTACCGCTACTGTAATATAGCTTTTTCCACCATCATTTTGACATTTGGGGTCTAAATCGGCATTATATCTTTTAGGTTTATATATTTTATTACATTCATTGATAATTACTCCATATGAACTTGAGTTTATTTAATTGAAATGATCTGAAATGTTGTTTATTTGCATGTCTTCTTCCTTAATTACCGCGTGGTTTACAATGTGAAAAATATGGAAAGACAAACATGTTTTTTTGGTTAGGTACAAAGACAAGCACACTCTATACTTATCAATTATGGCAAGTGTTTACTCTTAAACAAGATATATTTCGTAATTATTAAGCGGCCTAAGAACTTTTTGTCCCTTCTATATAATGCTGATGCGTCTGCAATTACTGTACGATGTTCAGGCTGAGCATGGCCCTGATAGTCAGGTTGTGCTTGTGATTGCTGGTGAAGGCGTGAATTTGAATGCTATAGAGGAGGAACTCAGCAAGCAGTGCAAGAGTCTACCAAGAGGAGAGTTCGCTGCTAAAGCCCTGACCCACAGTTTTATTGTTCATGCATATGATATGCTTGAGGTCAGTAGTGTTGCCCAAGTTCATCCATGTATTCTCAGTCCCACTAAAAGTGAAGAGCAAGAGAGAAAACAATTTGTTCGGAGGCATTAACAGAGATGTTAGGCTTATCTATGCCTATGTTTATATATATATGTGCTGCAGTAGTTGACACAACTTTGTAAGCTTAATCCTGTTTTCATAACAGGGGAACCACAGTGCTATATAATGCTGTAGCATTATCTCTTGACATGCCATAATTCATAACTTCGTTGTCCTTGAATTTATAATGTTCACTTAAATGCTATCCTCGTTAGTTTGGTTACAATTTATCAACATCTTTATTACGTCTTTACTGGTGTTTCAGAACCTGGTGTTTCTTTTTCATGTTGCAGTCAATCAATTTCTCAAACTTATATGCACCTGAGCATCTAATTGTCAATGTGAAGGATGCAGAGAAGTGGGAGAGTTTTATTCAGAATGCAGGTATGGCTTTGTCATATCGTTAGTTGCTCTTATGATTGGGGTTTCGGAGATGACTTTTGTTGCTAGCGTACATATTATATCTGCACTCTCATATGGCTCAGAATTGAACTTGGTGCCAATTGTAAACATCTTCCTCTTTGTTAAAAACACTGCCAACGTAGATGTAACTTTGATAATGTATTAGGCACTTTGATATTTTTTCCTTGATCTTTAGATTCCTGATCTAGATTTACATGCCCGTTTGTTGCCTCTGCAGGGTCTGTATTTTTAGGGCCGTGGACACCCGAGAGCGTTGGTGATTATGCAAGTGGGACAAATCATGTCCTTCCCACTTATGGTTATGCAAGGATGTATGGCGGTGTTTCATTGGATTCTTTCTTGAAATACATAACAGTGCAATCTCTCACAGAAGAAGGCCTCAGAAAACTTGGGCCATACGTAGCAACGATGGCAGAAGTTGAAGGTCTCGATGCCCACAAGCTGGCAGTTACCCTCAGACTAGAGGACATAGAAGGCAGACAGATTTCAAAATGACAAGATAATTTACGGTAAGCCTACTATCATTTGCTTTATTATTTGTCTTACATAAAATTAGTACCAAAGCAATTGCCATTTTTAAGTCATGTGGGTATTGAAATTTTAAATTTTGGTGAAAATTGGTTTTTGATAGAGTCGACGTTTTTCATCGTTGAGTTTCTGGAGGGATCGTATGGGAGAAAGTGACCTGTGCACAAGAGCTTTGATACCATATTTGAAAGCTAGAATTCAGAGAAACAGAAGTGAAAAATCGTTGGACCATGGTTTTCTGTGAAGGATGATGGGTAAAAGTTTTGATAAGTTTAGCAGGTTAGCCTAATGTGAAGGGAATGATTGAGCAAATAAAGAAACATCAAAGGCAAAAGTTAAACAGCCGTTCATGATTCCTCACAAATTTTAAAGACATTTCCTTGAGTTATAGAAATTTAAAATAATATACAGTGAGACAAAGGCAAAAGTTCATGAAACGCAGGAGCACTGTGGAGCACGTAAGCTAGAACATTATAACTATGCTTGAAATATCATCACAGCTTCCTAGAGATATTGCTTCTTTAACTAATTTCTTAGCTGCTTTCTCCGCACCATCTACATTCTTGATACAGTCACAAGCCTCTTGATTTGTCATCACCTGCTATATGTTTCTCAAGATCAAGGTTCTTACATGTCATTTCGTTATTCCATGTAAGTGCTTAGAATTAATCTGTAAAATAATTCTAAAGGGCTTGATTGATCCTTCTCATAATCTTCTATTTATAAAAATAAATTGATACAAAAGTATATGATAAATAAGGTAACTCTAGACACAATATAATCATGATAAATAGAGTAATCTTAGACACACATAATCATGATAAATAGGATAACCTTTAACGCAATATAATTATGATAAATAAGGTAACCCTTAACACAATATAATGATGATAAAATAGGATAAATATCTTAACACTCCCTCTCAAGCTGAAGCATACGAATTGTATGTACCAAGCTTGGAACAAATAAACTCAATCCGAAGACCCCTTAATGACTTGGTCAATACATCTACGAGTTGATTGTTTGACCCAATAAACTCAGTACATATTTCTTTAGTCAACAACTTTTCACGAACAAAATGACAATCAATTTCTATATGTTTAGTCCTCTCGTGAAACATTAGATTTGATGCAATGTGGAGAACAGCTTGATTGTCGCAACACATCTTCATAGTATGGATGTCACAAAATTTAACCTCTTGAAGGAATTGTTTCACCCATATAAGTTCACATGTTGGTGATGTCATTCCGCGGTTGATCGAGCTACTACATTTTGTTTCTTACTTTTCCATGAAACGTTTCCTCCCAGAAAAACACTTCTATAGTAGACTGTCTATCAATAGGTGAACCTACCCAATCTGTATCACAATACCCAGAGACCTGAATGCTTCCTTTATCTTCATATAACAATCCTTGCCTGGGAGCCTTCTTTAGATATCTTAGAATGCGAATGAGAGCATTCCAATGGTCAACACATGGAGCTTAACTGACTAACCACTCCAACTGCAAAGGATAGATCTGGCCTTGTAATAGTGAGATAAATCAGTTTTCCAACCAGCCTCCTATACCTCTCTAGATCGGAAAATAATTCACCTTCTTCTATCCTTAATTTCTGGTTTGGGTCCATGGGACTGTCTACCGGTCTACAATCAATCATGCCTGTTTCTTGTAATATATCAAGAGCATACTTCCTTTCGTAGATTACAACTCCATCTTTTGATTGCGCTACTTCAATGTTAAAAGGTATTTGAAACTTTCAAGATCCTTGGTTTGAAAATGTCTACACAAGTACTCTTTTAGTTGAGATATTTTAACGACATCATTTCTTGTAATGACAATAAACATATACTATTAAGTAAACACATTTCCCGATAGAAGAATATGACAGTAAAAAACTGAATGGACTACTTCACTACGTTTTAGCTCAAATTTTTGAACAATGGAGCTAAACTTTCCAAACCAAGCACGTGAGGATTGCTTGAGGCCATATAGAGATCGATGCAATTTGCATACCATACCGGACTCCCTTGAGCAATAAACCCAGGAGGTTGCTCCATATAAACTTTTTCCTCAAGATCACCATGTAAAAAGACATTCTTGATATCCAATTGATGAAGTGTCCAATGACGAATGGCTGAGAAGAGGCGAATAGTAGTCATCTTGGCTACAGGAGAGAAGGTGTCACAATAATCAAGACCATAAACCTGAGTGTAACCTTTTGCAACAAGCCGAGCTTTGAGCCGATCAATTTCACTATCAGGACCGACTTTAACTGCATACACCCATCAACAACCAACCGCCTTTTTGCCTGGGGAAAGGGACACTAGCTCCCAAGTATTACTGTGCAAGAGCCTGCATTTCTGCAATTATAGCTTGTTGCCATCCAAGATGATCAAGTGCTTCTTTCACATTCTTGAGTATAACAACAGAGGACACTAAGGATAAAAGAGAAAAATAGGAAGGCGATAATCGATGATAGCTTAAAAAATTATAAATGGGATGAAAGTTTCGAGTGGAACGAATACCTTTTCTGAGAATAATAGGCCATGTTGAATCATTTTCATTAAGAGGCGTGGGAGGAGGTGACGAGGAAGAAGAATCTGAAGTAGAAGATTCACCATTGTCTTGGAGAGGTGGACTATCCATTGGGACCCTGTGTTGGGTGATCTCAGTACGTGGAGAAACGGGTTTAGAAGGATCGTGATCAAGACTTGGAATGACAGAAACAATGGAGCTATTTGATTTAGTCATTGGAATTGGAAGAACCTGCTGGAGGATAGAAACATCCTGAACAATGGAGAGAAGTAAGGAGTCTGTTCAAAGAATGTGACATTGACTGACATGTAATACTTCTTAGTTTCAAAAAAATAACACCGGTATCCTTTTTAAATTCGGGAATAGCCTAAGAAGACACATTTGAGAGCGTACAGTGAAACACTCAGGAAGATGTATGAAAGAGAGAAACATTAGGAAACAAAATGGAGAAAGGGATTTTATTATCAAGAGAGGAGGAGAGCATCCTATTAATAAGATAACATGCAATTAAGATGACATCTCCCAGTGATGGACAGGAATATAGGCACCAAGCAAAAGGTACAAGCAATTTCAACCAAGTGTTTACTTTTGCATTCTGCTATACCATTTTGCTGCGGTGTATGATGAGAAATACACTTTTTGCATTATCACTTCTTAATATTTTAATTATTTGACCATATTGATTCTTAATTTCATTCAAAAAAATATA
Source organism: Vigna umbellata (assembly GCF_029865625.1). Classification (NCBI taxonomy): domain Eukaryota; kingdom Viridiplantae; phylum Streptophyta; class Magnoliopsida; order Fabales; family Fabaceae; genus Vigna; species Vigna umbellata. The sequence continues at coordinate 58,363,573 of NC_142165.1, read as the reverse complement.
AAGATAGCTAACAATTCATAACGATTTTTTATAAAATAAACACAAGTACATCTTGAATATTCATCAATAAAGGTAACAAAATATCTAAAACCAAAGGAGGAAACACGACTAGGTCCCTATATATCAGAATGGATGATGGAAAAACTAAAATAACTAAAATTACATATTGATTGAGACCTTTTAAGAAAGGATGATCTAACATGTTTTCTTAATTAACATAACTCACATTCTAAGGTTTGGAGACCAATAAGTTCAGGACACATCTTTCTTAATTTGAACAAATGAGGATGACCAAGTCGATCATGTAACACATTCGGATTAGGAGCATCAACACAAGATACCCTTGGATGAGATCCAAAATGGTATAATATGCCAACTTAATTTTCTCCATTCTGTCTCCCCGAACCACGCTTTTGTATAACAAAGATTTATGATCAAAGGTTATTGAACAATTTAACATTTTGGTCAACTGGCTTAGGAAAATTAAATTAAAAGGACAATTAGAAACGAAAAGGACTCAGTTGAGATTGAGGGTAGGAGACAAAGAAACATGACCGACTCCTTTGGAGAAAGTTTTAGATAGATCCATTTGCAAGGTTATGAAATGAAGTTTTTCTCGAAAGAAAATAGATGAGAACAGAGAGATATTACCAGAAATATGATCAAAATCACCTGAGTCAATTACCCATAAATTTTGACCTTTCATAGATTGAAAAAGACAAGTTATCCATGCACTGAGAGATTAAGATGGTTGTGCCAAGCTGTTAAACTTTAACCTTAAATACTTTTGATATTTATCCTCAAAAAACATAGAAGTGGAAGTTTCTGTCTTCGAAGTGGAAGTTTCAGTCTTCGAAGTATTGGCAATTTAGAAGGGAAACCATGTAAGGAATAACAATTCTCTTGAATATGACCCATCTTTTTACAGAGGACGTCCCCGACCTCCTCGTTCTCCTCTTCTAGTGCCACGTCCTCTTCTTCCTCGTGTGACAACCATGACAGATGATTCACTAGTTCATAAGCTTCTTGAGTTTGAGGTACTAGAACACGCAAAAGACGAATGGTCAATGTTTCCATAGAGAGACTTCATGACTAATTAGAAGTTGATCTTTGAGATGATCAAAATTGGGATGTAGGACACAAAGGATCAACACCATCTAAAATTTGTCTATTTCTTTTTTATATCCTCTAATGGGTTCATTTCCAAAAATATCCTGAGTTTTTCGACAACAGATTAAGCTTCAGCCATGAAAACACCATATCATGGTCTGCCATTTTAAGAGATGCAAGCTTATTCATAGTGTCATAGAAGCGTTAAATATCGTTAGCATAAATGCTTTGGACTTTCTTTTAAAAGGAGTGACAAGTTTTGAAAGCCCTCAAAGATACAAGAAGTCTAGGTTCCACTGATTGTCATAAACAGGACAAACAACAAGAAGTTTAGGTTCCACTGATTGTCATAAACAGGACAAACAACGGGAAATTTCCGGAGAAAGAAAGAGTATTGCAACACCATTTTTGAAGAAAACGAATAGTACCAGCGAGGAACAAGAAAACCTTAAGGGTTTAAATAAACAGAACTATGACAACGATGGACGATGGTGGCCGGCGACGAACGTGGCTGACAGCGGACAGCAGCAGACGATGGCGAGTGACGACGACTGGGACGTCAGACACGTCAGACAAATATTACAAGACAGAAACCAGAACGGGATCGATCTACTCTGATACCAACTTAAGAATTAAACTATAAAATACTCACCATCTTCTATACAATCTTCTATTTATAAGAATAAATTGATACAAAAGTAACCCCAAACACAATATAATCATGATAAATAGGATAACCTTTAACACAATATAATCATAATAAATAGGATAACTTTTAACACAATATAATTATGATAAATAAAGTAAAATAAAATTTATGTATAAATAAAGAAAATGACTTTCTGCACATATAACAAATCTAAAAGTACAGATGGCATGGTTCTCGTGCGTAATTAAGAGAAGAAAAACGAACTATTAGGATCAAAGAAAACAAGGGTAGTTTCCAACTGTTCAGACCATGTTTCCGGAGCTAAGAGCACAGTCAGAAAATGTGCAAATCCTAGAATTTGGTTTGGCACCAATGAGCACATACAGAATTACATGTTACGGTGTAATATAGGATAGATTTTGACCATAAAAAATGCAAATGAACTTAGCTTGACATGCTATGTATTTCATTTCACCTTACTTCCATGTTTCTTCTTGTCCCTAAACTATTTTTTGGCTAATTTCTTAGTTAGCAATTGATTAGAAGTATTAAATACATAGCATCTTACTATTTTTTGGCTAATTTCTCATCTTTTATATTTTTGGTTTTGCATCTACGCTAATAAAAAATGCAAATGAGCTTGACATGCTATGTATTTCATTTCACCTTACTTCCATGTTTCTTCTTGTCCCTAAACTATTTTTTGGCTAATTTCTTAGTAATCTCACTCAGTTATTCCACAATGAGTTAGCAATTGATTAGAAATATGAAATACATAGCATCTTACTATTTTTTGGCTAATTTCTTATCCTTTATATTTTTGGTTTTGCATCTACGGTATATATCCTTAAAATTTTAAAATTGTAGAGTTTTTAAAATTGTAGAGTTTAGGGTTATGCTTGTTCTGCATCAGCCAATATGTGTTCATCTGTAATTATAAGATGCATGCAATATTCATGTACCTTCCACAGACCATCACTTGCCAAAATAATGAATTCAGTGTCTTCATCAATCTTCTGAATGGTCACATCTGGTTCTGCCGTAATGTGCTCCTTTAGTTTTCCATCTCCAAATGCCCTTGTCATTGCTAATTGCCCATCCACTCTTGGAACATTCCCTGATGAAGTCATGTTTTTGGCAATTTAGATAATGTTCAGTACTGGTAATTCAGATAGTGTTCAGTACTGGACTTGGCAGGAACAACACAAGTTCACGAATGAAAATATAAATAAAATCAAATGAATGAGAAGAAAGGCTACAAGGTAGGTGAAAAAAATTATTGGGTATCTATATTATAACCCTAAGAACATAAAGTCACTGGTGAATGCAGCAAAAGTAGGAAAAAGGGGGTCACAGTCACAATTTTGAGACACGAAAGTTTAGGGCGAGGGAAGGCTTGTCCATTTGGAGGACAGGGTAAGCTACTACCGTTAACAAAGATTTTCAGTTAGATTACATGAACATTGCATGGAACATATCAAATGTCAGATTCCTGAATTAGAACAAGTTGTTCAGTTGACATAAGATGTTGAGCCTCACGCATGCATGCTTAGTCTACGTGATCCTCTCGTTATAGTAATTACATTACGTGATTGGGTGTTGCAAATTAGGGCAATAGAGTTATCTTGTACGATAATCAATGAGCTGTAGTTTGGTAGTAGGTACTGCTGTGCATACGGAAGCTTGGTATATTGAAAATTCATATTAGCAATATTTGACAAGATGCAGCTCATGACTAGAAATAAGGCAAGCATATCGGGCACACAATTGCGGGTTATAAAGCATTAATAGTAAAGGATACTTATTCTCTTAAATCTATGTAGTGACATGCAAGACAGACTTAGAAGCCCCAATTTCACAGACGTCAAGAATTAGCATTATACACAAGCCTTTGGTAGAGATAGATTTTACCCTTTAAAAGCTATCATCATTATTCTAGTAAAACTGCTCTCATACTAGTAATAATGTTCTCATGTACAGGATAGAAAAAATGTTGTATATTTGCACTATCATAAAGAATGATGCATATGTAAAGATTAAATTTTAAAATATAAATATCAGTTATGAAGTTCCAAAATTAAACTTCTAATATTTTAATTTTTGCCCTGAAGTAGTTATTGGCTACTCTAAAACTAACTTTTTTTCTTGGATGAGCAAGAAAGTTGAAGTTTTAAGTGTATAAATATTGATGAATTTTTGTCATCATTACCGGGTCTCTTAGACACAAAACCCCCTCTGCTCTCAACAAGAGCTTTTTCCTTCTCTGGATCATGATCCAGAGTAAGTGGCTTTGCTCGACCTTTGTTGCATGATATTGCTCGAGAATCACCAACGTTGGCTACCAGTAGCTTTACTCCATTGACTAGTATTGCTGCAACTGCTGTTGATCCTCCACGTGAATCAGCTATGTTTTCTAAAATCTCATCATCCGTTGCTTTGCATGCTTTCTTAATAGCCTGCCCTGGATTTTCCCAGAAACCAGGCTATTGATGCATGATTAAGAAAACAAATATAAGTGAGAATAATAATGGTGTGGACTGAAATATAACAGTTACAAAAGGATATACCTCACTCAGTATATTTTCGAATAGATGGTTTCGTAAGTATTTGGCAACTTCATGACCGGAGTGACCATCAAATATTGCATACAATCCTAAGTCATAGCCATCGAGATTCCTACGTTGAGCGAAAATATAGTCTTCCATTCCATGGTTCATCTGTCCTTGTATTAGGTGATATCCATGGATGAAATGTCTAGTTGAAGGGTTATTCTTTTCATTTGGGTATCTTGTGACCATACCCTTGTGAGGTAGCTCCTGTGTTTAGTAAAGTTCAGGCTTTCCTATGTTAGATTGTGTGATAAAATCCATGTCTTTTACTAATGATCATTTGATTTTGGGGAGAGCATGCATGGGAATGAAGTTTTGTAGAGAACGAGAAGCTAAAAATGGTTAACCATAAGTCTCAAGATGCAAAAGCTATTTCTCATGATCTGTTGACTGATATGATAAAAATCAAGTAACCTATTTTAATGATTGTACTTGAGCAATTGTAAAATCCCCACAAGTGCTTGAAACGATAATATAAGCACAAAACATAAATAGATTGAAACGATTATGTAAGAACAAAGGAGTTATAAGTGGTAAAGTTGGAAGGGAAGGTAGGAGAGGTTGAGTTCAACCACCCCATTAACAAACATTTATAATTTTAATAATTAATATTATAAGATGAAAATGCATAGAACGAAAATGAAAGAGGATAACCTTTCTTTCAAAAGAATCCAAATCGCTTCCTCTTCTTGATATCCTCTTCTAATATAAAAGGAATTCTATCAGAACATCGGTACTAACTGTTTCCTAAATTCAGGTGAGGTTTTAAATCCTGAGAGTCCTTGCAGTGAAGAACTATAAGGATAAGGGGGTTTCAAATGATATATGTAGCACTAAAAATGATTAAAAATAATGTGTATATTTGATAAACCAAAGGACTAAGTAATTAAAATTTAAAAAACATGTTTTGCTTCGAACTCGTCCAAACAACGGTATATACATAAAAGTTGCTAGATATACCTTGAATGGAGAAGGATGTTCATCGGTAGTCAAAGTTGACTTTCTTTTTTGCAAGTTAGATTTGGCCTGGTCAAGACGAAACAAGAAAAAAATATCAAGCCGGAACATGTCATGATGCTTCATAAAGCCATTACTTGATGTCAAGAAACTATTTATTTGGATTACACTGAATAAAATTCCAGCTTTTATTTAAGAAAAAAAAAAAGGTTACATAAATATTGCATAAAATAACAATTTAGAACACATGGAGTTTTGCATGTGCGTGATGGAAGAGGTTTGATTTCATCCAATATCACATCATAAGTGCATTAGTTGGTGCCTCCATTGTTACGACATAGGGATATGCGTCAATGTCTCCAATTTTCCAATTTTAGATGGGTAACGGGACAGTATTTTCCCTATCACATAAATGCAAAATTACCTTTGTAATTTGTTTTATTTTTTTACTGTATTTAATTATTATTTTACGGTTCATCCCGTAAAAAGGTTTAGATTTTCTTTACATAAAGTTTTGGTTGGAAATATATGGGAGGAAATAGTTTCTTTTTCAAATAACTTTCAAATATTTTGAATAGATAAAACTAAAACCCAGCCCGTTGCTTCCATTCTTTTTGTAAATTATCTCTAACAAATAATTAAATTCATAGTTATAGATAATAATAATAATAATAATAATAATAATAATAATAAATTCTTTCTTCTGTTTCAAATATAAGTCTCTTTAAAATCTTTAATGATGTGGTTTTTCATGTCTTTCACAGAATCCAAGTTGCTGCTTAGCTTCTGTGTTTTTCTTTCCTTTGAGGCGATTTTCTTGCTTATGAAAAATTCTTAGTCTCCTATTAAATTCTCATATGTGTTTTGAATATAGTCAGTTTCATATAATCTTCTACTTTTTAACAGCATATAATCTGCTGTTCACTTAACCCATGATGACAAGTAACTACCATGTCAGCATATATCCTTTACCAGTACAATTACGAACATATAGTGGGGTGTTATACATACATATTAATTCACCTCTTGCATGAAATGAGCTTACGTACGTACCTTCATCATATCCGTTTGATGCATGCCTTTGTCTTTGCTGAGTTCAGATTCAGAAGAAGTTGAGGAATAACAATGGCTGTTTTTGAGACTGAGAAAGAAACGGAAGCATGGTAAGCAATAGATGATACTGGTATATGTATATGTTTCTGAAACATCATGCGCAAGTGTCCTTGGTGGGAAGGAAGGACACGTGGCTAAAGAATGCATGGGGTAGTGTCATTCACCGCTTATTGTGTTTGCTTTTGCCTACTTCACAATAATCTATTCTAGCTTCTACTCCAGATGGAACCAGATTCGTTACTCTATCGCCAATAGATTTAAACAAAAAAAAAAGAAAAAAATATCATAGCCAGCAATATTATCATTTTACTTTTCCAGAAATTATATCCTTCAGAATATCGTAACTTTCCTTAAAATGAATGTTATAACTAAAAATGCTTTCTACAACCTTATAACTAGGAATGTTCTTCCTTAATATATCTAAACAAAATGTTTGGTTAAACTTAAGTGGATTTTTTAATTTAAACAAAGCAAATAACAAATAGAAGTAAAATGTTTATTCGACATTAACTTTTTATATTGCGCAGTGATTTTTTTGGTTAATTATTTATTAAAATTTACGTTGATTCCTCTTTATCATACCAAAATTTTGATTTTTATGTCGGATCCATTTATGTTAAACTAAATTTATTTGTGACCTAAATGGATCATAACTAAAAATAAAAATGTGCATCTAATGGGGAGAGTTCAAATGTAAATGGCTTTAAAAGAGAAATCATCGTGCCTTTTTCATTCTACTTTCTTCTTTATTATGTATATATAAACGCAACAGTGTTCTTGAAGGTAGTGTGATTTATGAATACTATAGGGTCTCTATTAGTTCTTGAAGCTTACGATTTCTTCTTATGTAGTGTGTGGTGTGCATTGAGAAACCTTTTTACTCCCGATTATTTTTCATATTAAGATTGGTTTTTCTTATTTCCGTTTATCTTGCCATTGTGATAAAGCATTAACAATCACTTTTCTGATTTTCTTTCTTTGCATTATTATTGCGTGTAACAAAACGTGATTTTGACTTGGTTTTTATATTAGTTTTTTCTTAGATATTTTAGAGTTTGGATAATTTTATAGTTATGAATTATTTTATACTTATTAGATTTTTTAAGTTTATATTATTTTAGAATTTTTAGACTTTAGATAATTTTAAATTTACTAAATATTTTTTATGAAATATAAATTCTTATTAGTTGAATTGTTAAGATTATTATAATTTTACATTTATTAATCTTTTTATTTGATTTATTATTAGATATTTTATTTTTATATAATTTTAGGTTTTTAAATATTTTATTATTTAATTAAATTATAAATTATTATTAGGTGCCTTGTTAGAAATATTAGACAATCTTGCTATGGTAGAAACAACTAAACATATGGAAAAATAGAGAATATATGAATGATCATTTAGAAGACATGTTACGTAATGTTGGTGAAGGAAATTTATCTCTCAAATCTACGTTTAACCTAGAATAAAACTAAAAACTAAAAAACTAAAAACACAATACGTAAAAGAAAATTTTTTCTATATCAGTGATAATGTTGTTGATAATAATTTTTGAAGGCATGTTTTTAAGAATGTAACATTCTCATGTTACATTAAAAAAAACTTTTAACATATAAAAGAAATACATTATATTCAAGAGTTGTTTTTGAAAACTTATAATGAAAATTTTTCATGATCCACGAAGGGTTAGTAGAAGATTATGATTGTGAAGCTCAATAAGTGAAGGAGTAGGCTCAAACGTTACAACATTAACCTTACACTTTAATGACTATAACTACACTCTTAATGGAAGTAAATAATAAAAAGTTACTTATAAGTGGAACATCTCAAGAGTGTTCGAAGGAGAACTGGACGTAGCTTAGTTGAAGTGAATCGATATAAAAATACTAATTGTTCATTGCTTTATCTTTCTAATCTTCTCTTGAAAAGTTTTTCATATAACCTAGCATATATGCAACTCTTGTAACAATCTTTATAAACCTTATTCTAGAAGTTGAATCATTAAACATACTCCTTGTGCTTACTACATTGTTTTATTGAACATACATTTATACGAGTTTAATAAAATAACAACGTTTAAGTGAACCCCTTGATCAAACATATCTTACAATATTTGTCAGGCACTATATTGTGAAAGGATTTTTGAAAACAATATTCAACTCTCCCTTCTTCTAGTGTTTTCTTGTGGTTTCATCCAATCCCTTTACCTATCAAAGTACCTTGTTTGGTTGTGATAGCCTTGCATTGTTCTTTGGGATTGATTCTTGTATTGGTCGAGAGTTTTACTTTTTGTTGGTATGTCAATTGTTGAGGTAGTAGACCAATATGCACTTACATGTTTCTAAGAGATGTCTCTTTATTCTTTTGATTGGAGGTCAATACCTAGATAAATTGAGTTCCCCCATCCTTGATTTTAGATACTTTGTATTGTTGTTGAGGCTGTTGCCCTTGATAAGGCAATTGTGCAATTTTCCTACTTGATGATCCTTTTTTTGTCTCGAACTTTGATGTTCATTTTGAGTTTGATTTTATCTCTAGTTATGATAGTAGTTATTTGGCCTCCTACTACTATTCATGTAGTTCACTTCTTCTTCCTTTAAAGTTTTAGTTGTAAAGGAGTGATCATTTTAATGTTCTTTAACACAAAAGTCACATTTTAGAATCTGTAATGTTGATCCATAAGATCGTGGATTAAGCTACACTTTTGTCATCTACTTCTTTAACTCTTCTATTTCTTGAGAGATGAGTTTGGTTTGTGCTAGAATGACATCTTGTGTACCTAAATCTAGAATTCCTTTTTTGGAAGATTGACTTCTATCATATTGGACTTAATGATCACTTGTTGCTAGTGAGTCAATGATGATGATAACTTCTTTAGCACTTTTCGTCATCACGATTCCAGGTGTTGAAGCATCGAGTAACATCTTGGTATGTGGCCTAAGCCCACTATAAAACATGTCGAGTTGTGTTATATCATCAAATCCATGATTAAGACATTTCTTTAATATGGCTTTATATCCCTCCCATGTTTGACAAAAATGTTCATCAATTCCTTGGGAGAGAGTTGCAATGGTAGCTTTAGAGCTAATATATTTCAAAGGTGAGAAAAATTTTGCTAGAAACTTTTTCTCCACATCGTCTTAACTTGTTAAGCATTGATTTGAGTGAGATTATAACCATATTTTGGCCTTGCCAGTGAGTGAAAAAGGAAATAGTCTAAGATAAACAACATCCACATCATCATAATCTATTCAAAGAGTTTCACACAGCTTGTAGAATGTGGCTAAATGATCAAAAGAGTCTTCTTGATCTAAACTAACAAAATGATTTATTATCATCAATGAGAGCAATGTAGGCTTCATCTCTACACCTTTAGCAGGTCTGATTATACTTGAAAAGTGACGTGGTTCCTACTATTGTGTGTAATCCCCCAACAATCTTTGTTGGTTCTTTCCTGCAACTATTTGAATCAAATAGTGAGTGTCCATATCAAAGTGTGAAATTATGGTCTTTGCTTGCTAAACTGTTGTTTTTTGCTTCCTATTTATGTTGTTAAGTCTCCTTGTTGTGCGTTCAATCTCAAGATCAAATAAGAGAACATGTTTTTGTTTCTTTCTTTGTATACAAAATGCCTTAAAGAATAATGAGTATCCCAAATAGTACAAAGAAAAATCATGTAGAAAATTATGCAAAAGATCTATGTAACAGTAAAAGGAAATATGTTAAAGTAACTAAAATTAAATACAATTTATACAGTGGCCAATCTAGTTTGAAATAAAGATTCTCTTCAAACAAATCCTCGATAACAATACCAAAAACTTGTTGGGTTCCCACACAACAACCAAATATATATGTAAGTATATTTGATAGTTTGTAGTATGACAAGTGTCGTATCCACATGGACTTGACAGAAAACACAATGTTCTAACTAGTTTGAACATGAATAAAGTTTTACATGAATTACATAAAGTATGAAACAAAGTTGATTTATGAAAACAAAGCAAAAAATGCACTGTAAAACAGTTTAAATTTGAAAATGATTGACTTCTAGATGATGAAAACATGTTGCAGCTCGACTACATCACTTTATCCCTTTTTTGTGCCTGTTATTAAATATGAAGTGCAAGAAATCATGTTTTGGGAGTTTTCTTTGAGTGTAACTCTAGGTCCATTTTTGGAACTTAAAGCCTCACCAAAGTTCATTATTATTTCTCTGTGACTACTTAAATGGATCACTTGCATTAAGATCAGAACCCTATAGCTAGTTAGAGCCTTAGATCTATTCGTAGCATCTAAAAGTAGGAGGATAATTGATTGGACCACAACTTAGAACCATTTTCCACCCAATCCCAAGCTATTGAAATAAGATGAATGATAAGTTCATCCAACAAAAAACATAAACCAATTCACAAACATGTAATTAAAAGCAAACATTCATAAATAAAATAATACCAAATACAAGAGAGTTTTAAAGGGTTACATATGACTTCAACACTTAGTAGATTTAACTCCTCATGATGGATGGGAATAATTTAATACAAACAACAGACATAATCTCCTAACCTTGTAATGATGTTCTTTAAAGTACAAAGAAAGTGTATGAGAAAGTCTTTAAAGTTTCTTTAGAAAAGTTGTCTAGAAGTCTCCTAAAACAAAGGAACAATTGTGTTTTTATAAACATTTCAGTGCATGACTTCTACGGTGACATCATGGCTTTAGCTGCAAGGTTTCTTACCAAGCTTGGTTTTCTTTAGGAGAAGGATTCTTCGTGACTTTAATCTTAGGTCCAGTGCTTGAGGTTTCTCTCTAAGGTGTGTTTATTTATATGACATAGGCCTTAAATTTCACACTTCAACTACGCTCAAGTCAGTTTGCCAGAATTTGCTTAGAATTCCTCTACTTTCTTCATTTTTCTCTTCTGACTCTCTATGTTCATCAAGTTTGCAAAACAAGTAAAATTAGAATGACTTATCTAGATATTTAACAAAATCAAAACAATATAATTACCAAATTGAATATCAAAATTAACTTATATTAAACACTTATCAACTTTAAACTTTGTTGGTCGTTAAACAAAACTAAAAACTAAAAGATTGAAGACATATATACCACCAAAGGTTAATAGACAAAGACTTGTTTCTTCTTTATTAGTTACTGCAAGCTAGGATAAATATCAACTTTTCAATTCTTTTTCATATAACATATGTAAGTTTCATAGCTTTGAGATCATGCAAATTTACTGATGTGTTTCAGTGTTGTGCAATTAAACATCAGAGTAGTGTTTTGTTCTCAATCACAATTGTAGTAAGCCAAGTCGTCAGTTTTATTTTATTTTTATTTATTAAAATTAAAATTATTATTATTCATTATTTATTAAAGAATAAATAAGTAAGAGAATTTTTTTTTTCAGATTTAAGTGTTTTTAATTAAATTGTTATTATTATATTTTGTCTAGATATTTAATTTATATATATTTTAATTAAATTATTATTGTTTAATATTTTTCATTAATTGAATTATTTTATTCTTTTTGTTTTTATGTATGTTTTTCAATTAATAAAATAATATTATAATTAAAATAAAATGACTTTTATTATTTTATAACATTTTTTTTTGAATTCGTAAACATAATGAAGTAAAATGATAAATAATAATTAAAAATTAAATAATAAAACTTTAATTACAAAATATAATTTTTTTTATTATTAAACAATAAAAATTAATAAAAGCTTAATTAAAAATACACTAATTTATCAACCATTTGAAATTTAATCTATACAAAATTATTGTTTGGTGAAGAGAAAACAAATACTATAAAAGGTATATTATTGGCCATTTATTTATGATATATTGTTGTTTCTTGTTATTAGGATAAAACGAAAGGTTAACATGTTTTTGAAGCAAATCCCAAAGTGTAATGAAAGGTTTTCCGATCTGTGTGTAGAATGAATAATAGAAAAAGTGAAGATTAATGGCGTTGAAGAAACAATAGAAGGTCTTCTTTCTCTTCCTCTTCGTGCTGAAGAAAACGGGCTGCTCCAGTTCGACAACTTTAGGTTTCCGACCGATTGGTACTCTTTCCCTCCTCCTTCCCCTCTTCCTATTTTTTTGTCCTTATTCCATCAATGCGCATGCCTTTCTTAATTATAATCGGCACAAATTAAACTTTTTCTTTTTGTTTTCTTTTGAATAATCTTAAATTTCAATGAAGTATTTTTTATTTGTAATATTGTTGCGATCTTTGTCTTCGATAGGCCTGTGCCATTTGAATAGTAATTTATAATTTGTTTTGCCTGAAATAGAATGTCTTTTTAACATGATGTTTTTGAGAAAGTGAAAGAAAGAAAATGCCGAGCTGGCTTTTTAGATTAATACAATGTAAGAAAATAAGAAAATACCCTTTATACAAAAAATAATTGAAACAACTTTTCATAGTATTATTTTGTGCAGTTGTCGTACAGGTATAAAAGGTTGGTTACTAGGATCTTTAATGAAACATTCTACTGAGTTGAACCAACCATAAAAGTGGATCATATTATTGAGTTGAAAGATGGCCTTCATTTTCATCACTGCTCCTCTCTTCTTTCTATTTCTATGGATAATTTCTCTTTGCAAAGTTCTTATTCTCCCTCGCATCCCTTTCGCCAAACATTTTACTCAAATCGGTAATGCCTCCCTTTTTCCATTCCGCCTCCATTTTTGTTGTTCTTCCTCAATATCTCCGATGTTTTCTTTCAGGCAGATCATTTCGAAAGAGAAATGTCTTGTTGGTTACTGCTCATCCGGACGACGAATCCATTTAAGTTCCAAACCCACGTTTTTCATATGTCTAATGCTAGTTTCTTCAATTCTTGAAACATATATTTCTAAGGCTTTTGAAGTTTGAAGATATATTTCCTGTATTATGATTTAGCACTATGTTGAAATGTTGTTTCATTTCTGCAGGTTCTTTACTCCAACTATAAATTTTCTGACTTCCAAGGGACATAACATTCAAGTACTATGCTTATCTACTGGTGAATAGCTTTGCACAATCTGTTTTTGTCTTATGGCAGTTTTGTTATGTATATGTCTGTTTATTTTGATCTTTCTGTCACTTTATACTCATTTCTATTAATTCCAATTATAGTTTTCCTTCTCCCCATTCTGTAGCTGAATTTTCTGAAGGCGACATCTTCCTAAATTGAGAAAGTTTACTATTTTGTATTGATAAAGAATGATTTTTTAGCTATTTTCAGTACATGGAGTATGACTTTATTAATGAATCATATTGCCACTTCAATATTATTCTCAGATCATATGTCAAAGAAGTTCAATATTATTTCTCATACCGTATGGTAATAGACTCCAATGTTATATTATAATCAAACTAATGAATTCTTGGAGCATTATCAATCTTTCTTTAGCTTAAGCCGCACAACTCTGGTTATTTCTTGTTATCAGTTTTTACTGTATATTTGATACAAATTTTCCTTTTTCTCTTTTACAATTCTATTCAAAGGGCTTCAACACACCCTTTGCCTATATATATAAAAGAAAGAAAGTATGGGCAGGGAAAGAATGGAACTAACAGAATAGAGGGATGCTTGGGATGGGTGAGAAGGATGTTGCGGATTGTATCAATTGTTCTATGATAGAGGTCAGGTAAGTCAAGTTACAATTGAATTGTGGCTTTTGGGTTGCTACATTCTTAAGTAGTATGAGTTCACCATGAGTATTAGTTATAGTTTTTTGCCTAGTGACAAAAACTCAATCTTATAGAGGAGATGAAGGAAGATTCTCTGAATGGGAGAATAAGAGGGAATGATTGCAAAGCCAGTTAGGAGGAAGATCTGAAAGTTTGCCGGGAGTTCTTTATGGGAGGCTGGTATTGATATTTAAAAGAAATTATGAGGGTTGGCTACAGGGAGTTCCCTGGTTTATAGGACCCAATCATTATTCCTTTTCTATTTTCCTGTCCATCACTGTATTTCCTTTTTCTTGTAAAGTTGAGGATCACCTTTAGTTTCTTACAATCATTTGTCCATTTTCCGTTGTTACCATATTCGTATCTCTTTACTTAACAGTCTTTAATTAATATAAGATTTACTTTTACATTTCAAAGATGTAGGACATGAAATCTATCTATCTTAGATGGTTAGATATGAGAATTTCAACATAAAAAAAATTAAAGCTTCAAGTCTAGCCTCTTAGAAAGCTTTAAAGTTATTGTTTCCGTCCATTGGATAGTTTTACATTTTTATTATTTTTCTGCAGGTGGTGCAGAAGGCAAAGGCAATATCAGAAAACGAGAGCTTTTTCAGGCTTGTGTAGCCCTTAAGGTGATTTACATAATGATATAAAGTAGCTGTAGTTTCGAATTTAAAATCATAACTTTTCTATACTTACAAATTAAATTTTGTATTACATTGGATTTTGTTCCCAGGTTCCAATGCAGCAAGTAAAGATTGTCGACCATCCTGATGTGCAGGTTTTATTCCAATAGGTTTTTGGATATAATATTTACTATTACTTCTGAAGCTTATTGCTAGTTCCTTATATTGTTGTTGTTTAACTTGTCATACTTAGGACGGTTTTGATAAAGTTTGGAACCATAGCTTATTGGCAAAGATTATCGAGGAAGAAATAACCAGTTGTTCAATTGATATGGTAAAACTGTTCTGCCTGCCTTAAGCATCTTTTTGACAGACTAGTACTACCAGTGCAAATTATCTCTCTTAATGATCCTTCAACTACCCTTTTCCCCAGATTATTACCTTTGACTGCTATGGTGTCTCCGGCCATTGTAATCATCGTGATGTGCATTATGGAGTATGGTAAGTTAAGCATTAGTATTGATCAACATTGAATAACTATGACTGGAAAATATGGCAATATTAGTAGCATGATTGAATGGTCTTTTATTTCAAGGGAAATAGTGGTTTGTTTCTTAAATGCTCTCTCGAAAACCTGACAGAAAAAGTGATTGTGATTATTTATTCAAAATAAGTTGA
The DNA here is from genome assembly GCF_029865625.1 of Vigna umbellata. Lineage (NCBI taxonomy): Eukaryota > Viridiplantae > Streptophyta > Magnoliopsida > Fabales > Fabaceae > Vigna > Vigna umbellata. Next base: position 58,348,138 of record NC_142165.1, on the reverse strand, counting down.
ACCAAATTGCTCTAACATTTGTACATTTTGAGATTTATTTGAAACAATATAATTTTAAAATTGAAATAACAATAAATAAGTCATATTCATATACACCGTTAATATCTTTTTTAAATGCTTAAATTTTGTTTGAAAAGTTCCTGCAAGCTGCTGCGTAGGCAGTGGTTTTTAGATTATTAAAATTATTAATATATGTTGGTATTTGTTCATGCACACTTCTTATAAAGATTATTTTAACTTGTGCGAGTAATTTTTATGTTTATTGTGCCTACGTCTCAAGTCTGGGTAAAGTTGGAGGATTGTGTTTGGCTTCGACAATCCATGCAAATTTGTCGATATCTCAAACATGGGTCACTTACAACAGACTGTGTACATGAGAATTTGGTTTTTAATTGACCCCAATGGTGTCATTGATCCTATAGTTAACCTAATCACGCGGGTGACGCTTTTGCTATTTTGTCTTTGCCTGTTGTTAGAATTTATCGTTAACTTGTCCTCGTGAATGTGATATTTTGTACAGTATCCAAGAAAACGAAAGGTTATGGGTGTTAAGTGCAAGATGACATCTTCCATGATTTATTTAGTAAACTAATTGCATTATTTTCTCTTCCTCTTATGGTGCTGTCTCTGACATTGAAATTTTTTCCATTTTGTGACAGCAAGCTACTACATGATACTTTACAAAGGGATATTGAAGTTTGGGAGCTTGTATGTGTTTGTTTTCTTGGTTTTATTTTCTCATCTTATTGGCCAATTATTTTTTTTGTAACTCTCCCAAATTGCCTTATTTTCCTGGGATGTCTTCATTGCTTATAGGTTAGCACCAATATTTTGCGCAAATATAGTGGTCCAGTTGATATTTGGTTGTCCATATTTTTGGCCATGTTGCACTCAAATGGAACAATGCATTGCATAGTCAATGAAAATTCTCGTAGGAGCTTTAAAGCAATGGCCCAACACTCAAGCCAGTGGGTGTGGTATGCATGCTTTACCATACTGTTATTATAAACCTACATATACTAAATGCCTTTGCTTGAAATTTGCAAATGTTTAGTTTGGATTTTCTTCTTTATTCTTTTCCCTCGTGTCAATATTGCAATACATGACGCTGGACATCTATGTGATAGATATTTACAAACTTCATCTGAAATGATCTCAAAGAGGCATGGCACAATAACACATCTAAATTCATTTTTGCAGGTTCCGCAAGCTTTTCATGGTCTTGTCCAGTTATACTTATATGAACACTCTTAGAAAGGTAAGGTAAAGTTGGAATGCTGAAGGAGTTGTGGTGTTGCTTGTGATATAAGCTTTCATTTGTTGCAATCCTGGCCCTTCTCTGTATCTATCAACTTTCATCCTTTCATCTGGGTTCAAGCTTAGTACAGTGTGCGGACTGTACCCTGCGGCTCAAGCAGCCTTTCACTTCCAGTGCCATGATTGAAAGAAATCACTGCTAATTTTCTTCACAATATTCCATGACATTTAGAATTTCGCATAGTACATATGTTCATTAACAATGGTTTGGTATAAGTTTGTCAGATTTTGTTTACTACGTTTTCAATTTTTTGTATGATAAAGTAGCAGAATATTCTTTATTGTCGGTGTATTAGCAATATCATTGAATTCGTTTTTTGACTTTTATTGTTTTCTTTCTATTAATCTTGATTTACCACAACCTACAACTCGTAATTGTCCTGTAATTATATTTGGCCATCCTACTTCTAATCTTCTGTAATATAACCTCTGAGAGCAATTGCATATGCATGGGCTTAAATTGAAGATGTATTGGGAACTTGTGTGGGTAATGAAGATGTAATGTGATAATCATGCGGTTCTTTACATTGTCTCTAATATCTTGTGTTCCATGTGAGGATCAAACACAAAGATTCACGGTCATTTTATTCAAGTTCTAGTAATCAACTTGCAAATATCCTTCGACCGGGATTTATTTGTTTAAGTTATTTATTTGTTTGAAATTTGATACATGGAATATATATGCTTCAGGGAAAGTTAGAATAGGTTTAGAATAGATAGGCTAAGTAAGATTTATTCAAAAGCTGTTTTAGGTTGTACCTATCTGAATAAGGATGACTTCTCTTTCACTCTTTCCTTTCTTATCACTGTATCATAGATTTGCTGTATATAAATGTGAGCACCCAAGGAAGACCTTTTCAAGCTCCGTAAAACATGGTTCTCTGTCTCTCACTTTTTAGTTTATTTTTCTCAAACTTTTCTGATTTGAACATATCTCTAACACCCGTTTAGACACGTCTTACACTACTAGATGAATTTAAAGATGTTGCTTTTGTTAGTTCGGAGGTTTAAGATGCCATGTCCTAGACACTTGATTGGACACTTCCATTCGGAGTCAAAACCATTTTTGGTTATTTCATTTATATAATGAGGGCCACTGCGAACTTATACGAGTATCTTGCTACCTCTGAACGGTATCTGTATTAGAAGGCGGAGTCCATATCCACTGCAAACTTACTGCAGAGTCACTGATGAAAAAACATGATTCACAAGAATGCATCCTGGTTGCTGACATACGCATTCCTAGTTCAGTGGAACAATCTATTGTACCAACCACTCTTCATATTTCAATAAGAGAATACCACCTTGATATCATTGCAAATGAACTTGGTTTTGATGATGGCGCCAGTTATGATTTCAAGGTATGATGATTGATGACATTACAGCAAAGTTTTCGACTGTCTTTGATTACTTATTAACTAACTTATTTTTATTTCTGGGTCTCTACAGGAATTTGTTCCTAAACCATATCTACTAGATCTATCTTCTAAATTTTCAAATGGTGATATTTGAGTATCTGAGCAAGTTACTTTTCTGGGCAAGATATAAGTGGTGATGCAATATTTAACATTACACGGGAATATAGAGCCATTTTCTATGAGGATGTAACATTTTTGTTACATTATAGTTCTCTTTAAATTCAAATGATTAATTGAGTTGTTTACTGCATAACTGTCAAACTTATATTGCCTTTAAGAGTAAATTAGAATACTTGAATGAAAGAAAGATGTTATTAAGTCATGCACTTCTGCTATATCATAACAGAAGTATTTTTTTTCTCCTGCAGAACCACTTCTAGTTTTTTTTGTGGGTGTTTTGATTGTAAACAATTTCGTCTGACCTCCTTTGTCATATGTTTGAACTTAGAAATGAGCGTTACCAGGCTTGTTATCTAAACATTAATAATACTGAAAATGCTGATTATTCTGTCTGCCTTATTTTTCTTTTTTATTTTGATAAACTTACCGTCAATCTATCTAAACAATAATTTCTCTAAATATTTTTAGGCAACACTGTGAAGTTTAGAGAGATAAAAAGGGGGGATAGTAGGGGAAGATAAACAAGGAGCAGATGAAGGATTAGGCTGTAACAACCTTGCTTACATGGCAAGAAGTGTGGGAACATTTGAGAATTATGGTAGCCTGGATAAAGGAGAGGTATCCAGTGATTGTGTAGGAAATTATGATCTTTCGGTTGGAAGAAATCATTCCCTCGAAGTAGTCATATCTATGTTTTCTTTTGATATTTTCTTCTTCCATCGTTATAAAAAAATTACCCTATACTGATATTCCATTGATATCAGAGTCTGTATATATATAAAGATCTCTATTTCTTGGTAGGGTTGTATTCAATATATTTTTGGTACTTGTTATATATATTCTTTTTCTGAGTAAAGGGGTGGTATGAACAAACAATTTGTTTCTTGGTAAATATTTTCGGTAATTTTAAAATTCAGGAATAGAATCTTTGCGAATTGAATGTTTACGATGGGATTATAGAAAAGAGTATGGTATTCTTAAACTCAGAAGTTTACCTGCTCTTCTGATGGAAATTGAATCAGGAACTTTGTAAGAAATTATTAAATTTTTAGGATATTTGTTCTTCACAAGAAATTGCGTGAATTTTATTGGATAGACCCTGTTTTCGGCCCACTCCTTTCTCAGATACGATATATTTTTCTCCTGGTTATCAATTGAATGTTTCAAAATTCAGTCTAGATTTAATCTAGATATAATAAAATGGATTGAATTTGGTTTCTTTTAATTAAATTAATTAGATTTTGATATCAATCTCTGAATTTGTTGGACAACAGAGAGTGCCACCAGGAGAAGAATCTCTGAATTTGTTGGAATCTTTAAATTTACTTGGAGAGGAAATTTCTCCTGCATGCGAAACTAAGTACAACTCTTTGAGGGATATACGTTTGATGAAAATGTAGGAAGTACTGATTAGAAAAGAGGGGCACATATGGAATCTCATAAGAAGTTTAACCAGGGATGGCAATTTTACCTGCGGGCACAGGTATCCGCGGGTAAAATCTGTGGCGGGTAGTAACTATCCGCGGATATTTATTACCCGCGGGTAACGGGTAGTGGGTATTTTAATACCCGCTTCTAAACGGGTCGGGTACGGGTAGTATACTACCCGCTCCGCGGGTATCCGTTACCTGCAAAAAATTAAAAAATAAATAATTTATATATTTTTTAATTAAATTTTATTAAAAATAAAATAAAATTATATTTTATTAGTTTAAATTTAATTAAAATTAAATTTTAATTTACATTTAATTTAATTTATATTATATATATATATATACATATATATTTGTATTTTTATTTAAATTTTATTTTTAAAATGTATTAAATATATTTTTTTAATTTTTTGCGGGTATCCGCGGGTACTCACGGGTATTTTAAAACCCGCAGATATTTTTTAAACGGATACCCGGCGGGTAGCGGATCGGATTACGGGTACGATTTTATCCGGCAGGTCGGGTTGCGGGTAGGTACTATCCGTACCCGACCCGACCCGTTGCCATCCCTAAGTTTAACCTGTAAATCAAAATGTCAACAATGTTTTAACTTAGTATACTGATTGATAACTGTAACGTATTTATCTAAAACTGTTTTAATTTCACTTTCGAATACTGTTTTACTATTATATAACAATAATTTATAATCTTTTTGCAATTATAATGTTACTATATATTTATATATTAAAATATAATTTATTGAATTGAAAGAACATGTATTAATATTAAAATTTACTATTGATGACTCGTGGATAACAAGAGGTATAATAGTCTAAACAGTCACATCAAGCCACCAAAAAAACGTGTTATTAAATTAGATGAATTATTTAATTAGTGCAGTACTGATTTAATTACAAAGTTGTTAATTAAAATGAATAAATGAAATATATAAAATAAATGAATATATTTACGCTAGTGTATATAGTCCTTATACTTTTCACAATTCACAACTACGTTTTGTTTTGTGTATATGATTTTAACTCAGATGGAGAAAGCATTTTCTATATTATGATAAGGAGGATCACAGGACCGGTACTAACAACTTTTACCTTTGTATTTTATTTATATGATTGTATATTTTTTTGTTATATTTCGGAATGAAATTGCCATAACAAAACACTACTTAATTGATGTTGAAGGTTTCTCTTTTAAGTATTGTAATCTCATTGTTGTCAAGGTTAGTAGAAACAAGTGTTTAATTTTTTTAATATATTTTTTGTTTGTATTTTTCATGAATATTGTATTCTTTTTCATGTGTTAGTGTATTTAATTTTGTTTAGGAATATTTTTGAATGGATAAGTCTTGGATAACTAAGTCTCGAAATACACTTGAATACTCAATTTGTTTAGAAAAATTCTTAGATTTTGCTCTTGAGGATGAAGCTTCTAGAAAAATTCTTAGATTTTGCTTTTGAGAATGGAGCTTCTGGAGACACAATTCGATGTCCATGCCCCAAATGTGGGTTTGTGAAATGGGAAACTAGACGCATAGTTGAGGAGCACTTGATTTTAAAACAATTTCCCATATATTATGTTATTTGGAATCTTCATGGTGAAAGGCAAAGACAAGATATTTCTAAAAATGAAGATGAGTCACAAGAGGCATTTCATTTTGAAAATCCAATGGAAACAATGATAAATGAAGCATTTGGACATTATAGGCAAGATTGTACTAATATAGGCAAATCACAACCATTGGGTGAAGATGATGTTAGTAATGAAAGGCCAAGGGAGAATCATAATGAATTTAATGAGTTTCTCAATGATGGAAATCAAATATTGTGTGACGGGAGCAAGTACACAAAATTAGAGTTTGTAATCAAATTATATCGTATCAAGGTTATGTGTGGATTAAGTGACAAGACAATGACTATGATCCTAGATTGCTAAGAGATGCATTTAGTGAAGCAAAGTTGCCTCTTTCTTTTTATGAGGCTAAGAAAATCATCAACAAACTTGGTCTTAACTAGACCAAAATAGATGCATGTCCGAATCATTGTATGTTATATTTAAGAGACGATGAAAAAGATTTGCAAACATGCAAACATTGTGGTACATATAGATGGAACCCAAAGAAAAAAAAAAGCAACCTGCAAAAGTTTTACGTTACTTTCCTTTGAAACCAAGATTGCAAAGATTGTTTATGTGCTCTAAGACTATAGAGCATATGAGATGGTATTCTTTAGAGAACAAGGATGGATTTATAAGGCATCCAAGGGATGGTGAGGCTGTTAGCAAAATGATGAAGATGAAGTTTTGATGATGTCCAAATCAAGTCAAGAGAAATCAAGATTCAAGATGTTATGAAGACTTGTATTGCTATGGAAAGCTTTTGTAATAATTGTAGTTTAGTGTCTAGGACTTAGTTTTTTAGTAGTTTTGATTCCATGTAATTTTATATTATATAATTAATGTCCTGAGTCAAAATCGCACTGTTTTAATCGATTAAAACAAGTATTAATCGATTAAAACGAGTAAAAGCTGAAAACTCAACCTTTTCTGTTTTAATAGATTAAAACTTGTTTTAATCTATTAGCTAATCGATTAAAATACATTTTAATCGATTAAAGCTGACCGTTGGGGATTTCAGATTTGAAAAACTAGCCGTTGTACTCATTTTAATCGATTAATACTTGTGTTAATCGATTAAATGCGTTAGATGGCCCGTTTTTGAAGAATGGAAGAGTATTTGGCTGAGTCTATAAATTGGCTCTCTGTTTATCTCAAAAACAACTCTTCCCTTGTGCAAAAGATCTCTGAACTCTTTGAGAACTCTGTGAGATTGTTGAAGCTAAGGAAACTCTTGTCTGCAAGTCCTGAAGTGGTACTGTGGTGACAGAGGAATAGCTTGTTCATCCTTGGTGTGTCTGAGGAAGTGTTTGGAAGAGGATCATCCTTCGTGAAGCATTCGAAGGAGGTGGTCATCCTTTGTGAAGATTCAAAGGAGGTGTAAGTTCATCTCTTGTGGTTTCAAGAGAGGTGGTAATTTCTAAACTGTTACAAATTGTTTTTCTGTGTGACTAATATTTGTAACTGTTTTGTGATAGTGAAAAAGGTTTATCTTGTTTGAGATAAGCGACTGGACGTAGGATCCTAGTGATCTGAACCAGGATAAAATCACCTGTGCAATTTTTCTCTTTCCCTTACTCTGTTATTTACATTCAATTATCTGCTTAGTAAGAAAGAATTGAGAGAAAAATATTAAAAAGGCATAATAAGAGAATATAACCAATTCACCCCCCCTCTTGGTTTGTTACCACGCTAATAATTCCGCTGCAGCGATTCTAACAATTGGTATCAGAGCTTGCTTTGATAGTCATTCAAATGGCAGGATCACATCAAACCTTTGCAGAGGGTGCATCAATCAATAGACCCCCACTATTCACAAGTGAGAACTATGCATTCTGGAAGGTAAGAATGCAAATATTTATTGAATCTATTGATTGTGAAATTTGGGATGTTATTGCGTCTGGCTCTTCTGTTCCTACTAACAATACACAGGAACCAAAGCCCCGTGGTCAATGGACCATTGAAGAAAAGAAAAGATTTCAGAATGATGTAAAAGCTCGGAATATTATTGCATCAGCATTGACTGTTGATGAGTTTTACAGGGTTTCTGTCTGCAAAACTGCTCAAGAAATGTGGGACGTGCTCAGAGTGACACATGAAGGAACAGATGATGTAAAGAGGGCAAGAAAGAACTCCCTAATTCAAGAGTATGAAATGTTCCGGATGAAGCAAGGAGAAACAATTTCCGACGTTCAAAAACGCTTCACCAACATTGTCAATCATCTCATTGGACTAGGTAAGTCATTTGATACTGATGAATTAAACATTAAAATCTTGAAGTCTTTAGACAGGTCGTGGCAACCAAAGGTGACTGCAATCTCAGAGTCACAGAACCTCAACACCATGACTATGGCGGCACTTTTTGGAAAGTTGAGGGAACATGAACTAGATCTTGGAAGACTTGATGAAGAAGAAGCAAAAGCCAAAAACAACAAGAAGAGTTTGGCATTAAAGTCGGAGGTTGAAAGAAGCAAAGGTAAATCGGAAGATGAAGACTCAGACGAAGAAGAAAATTTGAGACTCATGATAAAAAGGCTCAACAGGTTCATGAAATCAAAAGACAAAGGAAGATTAAAATTCGAAAAGAAAGAAAATCAAGGATCTTCCTCACACTATAAATGTTATGGTTGCGGAGAAAGGGGGCACCTAAAGGCAGACTGCCCAAATCAAAAGAAGAGTGAAGACAAAAAGGAGAAAAGATTCTTCAAGAAAAAGAAGGCCTACATTGCATGGGAAGATGACAACGAAACAATTTCCGATTTGAGCGAATCTGATGAAGAAGCAAACATTTGTTTAGTGGTGAACGACGACGCTGGAAGCCAAGTAAGTACATCTAGCGATTCTGATAATTATAGTCAAATTAGTGAAGATGAATTGCATGAAACTTATGCTGCTTTAATAGTAGAATCTGAAAAATTAGATAAAGCTCATAAGAAATTGAAAAAGGATTTCAAAAATTTAAAATTAAATTTTGAAAATATTTCTGAAGAAAATAAAAATTTGAAATCAGACTTTGAAAATATTCTTGAAGAAAATAAAAATTTAAAATTAAATTTTGAAAATATTTTTGAACAAAATAAAGATTTGAAAAATAAAGTTTTATTTTTTGAAAAGGGTAAATTTACTAGTAGTGATGAATGTGCTTCTTGTGAAAATTTTAAGAAACTACTAGAACACACAACCTTAGGAGAATGTAGTAAAAATAACGAAAATAAGGTTGTTAAAAATAAGTATGTTCCTAAAATTAAAAATAAACATAATAATAGAACCCGTAGAACATGGATAGAAAAAGGAACAACTTATAGGAACACAAACTTTGTATCATGCTTTTATTGTATGAAAAAGGGTCATACTTCAAATAAATGTAAAATTAAGCATTATGGTGTTCCAAGTGGTAGATATGTTTGGGTTGTAAAATGATTCTTTTTTCTAAATCTAACCCAAAGGACCCATACAAGTAGTTGGGTACCTATTGTTTAATATTTAGAATTTCTTTAAAACAAAATTTAAGAAAATTTTATTCCAAGGCCGATGAAACTATTTTTTTGGATATCTTCTAATATACAAAGCATATATAGTTTTCAATCGGAAAACATTTGAAATAGAAGAATGTGTGCATGTTGTCTTTGATGAAATTGTAGACCTTGAGGCAAAACCTCTTGAGTCAGTTGAATTAGATGCAGGCAATGATGAAGATTTGTAGAAGACAACAAATGAAGCGAAGAATGATGACAATCCTCAAGATGAAGATCTAAACAAAATATGGAAACAACCTAGAGGATTATCATTACGAAGTTGGAGGCATATCTACAGGGGTAAACATTAGAAGAGATCTAGGAATTTTTTAGAAATATCTTAGGATTGCATTTTTTTTTAAAATTCCTATCTTATATAGTTCAATATATGATTAAACAATGTTTTATAAGTTCTTTATCCTAAAAATATTTGCTTTATATATCCTTTTGTGCATGTTTGAATGAATCTTTAAATTTAAAATATTTTTAGCTCATATGCATACTTGCTTTTATTAAGGGGGAGTATTATCTTAGGAGGAGAACATCAAACACAACTTTTTAATTATGATCAAAAAGGGGGAGAAAATGTTTAAAGCTTATTTGCCTATTTGTGCTATTTGTGCTTATTCACTAATGCACTTTTTCTTCCGTAAGTTGTGTTTTATCCAGATTATTACTAAAAGCTTTAAATCAAAGGAGTTTTTGATCATCATCAAAAAGGGGGAGAATGTTAGCAAAATGATGAAGATGAAGTTTTGATGATGTCCAAATCAAGTCAAGAGAAATCAAGATTCAAGATGTCATGAAGACTTGTATTGCTATGGAAAGCTTTTGTAATAATTGTAGTTTAGTGTCTAGGACTTAGTTTTTTAGTAGTTTTGATTCCATGTAATTTTATATTATATAATTAATGTCCTGAGTCAAAATCGCACTGTTTTAATCGATTAAAACAAGTATTAATCGATTAAAACGAGTAAAAGCTGAAAACTCAACCTTTTCTGTTTTAATAGATTAAAACTTGTTTTAATCTATTAGCTAATCGATTAAAATACATTTTAATCGATTAAAGCTGACCGTTGGGGATTTCAGATTTGAAAAACTAGCCGTTGTACTCATTTTAATCGATTAATACTTGTGTTAATCGATTAAATGCGTTAGATGGCCCGTTTTTGAAGAATGGAAGAGTATTTGGCTGAGTCTATAAATTGGCTCTCTGTTTATCTCAAAAACAACTCTTCCCTTGTGCAAAAGATCTCTGAACTCTTTGAGAACTCTGTGAGATTGTTGAAGCTAAGGAAACTCTTGTCTGCAAGTCCTGAAGTGGTACTGTGGTGACAGAGGAATAGCTTGTTCATCCTTGGTGTGTCTGAGGAAGTGTTTGGAAGAGGATCATCCTTCGTGAAGCATTCGAAGGAGGTGGTCATCCTTTGTGAAGATTCAAAGGAGGTGTAAGTTCATCTCTTGTGGTTTCAAGAGAGGTGGTAATTTCTAAACTGTTACAAATTGTTTTTCTGTGTGACTAATATTTGTAACTGTTTTGTGATAGTGAAAAAGGTTTATCTTGTTTGAGATAAGCGACTGGACGTAGGATCCTAGTGATCTGAACCAGGATAAAATCACCTGTGCAATTTTTCTCTTTCCCTTACTCTGTTATTTACATTCAATTATCTGCTTAGTAAGAAAGAATTGAGAGAAAAATATTAAAAAGGCATAATAAGAGAATATAACCAATTCACCCCCCCCTCTTGGTTTGTTA